>NW_022883812.1:0-17201 GCF_011952255.1 Bombus vosnesenskii
TGATTGGCCGCGAGATCTTAAGCCAGGGTTTTGATGTAACTATTACACGGAATAGCGTCGATATTTGTAAAACGAAGACTATTAATGCCTGTAGTAAAACCCCCGAGGACGAGATCAATATCAATGCGGTTGACACTGACGTGGTTGATAATGATAAAAGTCGGTTAATTTCTGTCCTCGAGAAATTCAAAGATTCATTCATTACGGGCTTCCCACGTACTCGCGTAAGCACGGGCCAGTTGGAAATACGGTTAATCGACCCTAATGTTACCGTGCAAAGAAGTCCCTACCGACTTAGCGAAGAAGAGCGTAGGATAGTGCGTGAGAGAATAGACGAGTTAATTAGAGCAAAAATCGTGAGGCCGAGCAACTCACCGTTCGCGAGCCCTATCTTACTTGTAAAGAAGAAAGACGGCTCAGATAGACTGTGCGTAGATTTTCGGGCATTAAATAAAAATACGGTCGCGGACCGGTATCCCCTACCGCTCATCGCGGACCAAATCGCGAGATTGCAGAAGGCGAGATACTTCATTAGCCTGGACATGGCCAGCGGATTCCACCAAATTCCCATTCATCCTAATTCGGCGGAATATACGGCGTTCGTTACACCCGACGGGCAATACGAGTACGTGACTATGCCGTTCGGATTGAAAAATGCACCATCCGTTTTCCAGAGGGCCATTCTCAACGCCTTAGGCGACCTCGCGTATTCGTTCGTTGTTGTTTACTTGGACGACGTCCTAATTATTGCCGACTCAGTAAACCAAGCTCTAGAATGGGTGAGCACCGTATTAGATACCCTCGTGAAAGCCGGATTCTCCTTTAACTTTTCGAAATGCTCCTTTTTAAAGACATCGGTACTCTACTTGGGATACGTAATTCGTAACGGAGAAGTCCGCCCAAACCCGGGTAAAATACAAGCCTTGAGTTCTCTACCTGCACCGTCGACCGTTACACAACTTAGGCAATTCATAGGTTTGGCCTCTTATTTCCGGAGCTTTATTCCCAAATTTTCACAAGTAATGAAACCCCTGTACGCACTTACCTCGAGTAACAAGAATATACCTTGGACGGATAGGCACGAACAGATAAGACAAAAGGTAATTTCCGTTCTGACCGACGCGCCGGTGCTAATGATATTTGATCCCAATTACCCCATAGAATTACATACGGACGCTAGCTCGGAAGGATATGGAGCCATTCTAATGCACAGGGTCGAAGGAAAAAGTCGAGTAGTGGAGTATTACAGCAAAAGGACTAGCCCTGCGGAATCTAGGTATCATTCCTACGAATTGGAAACGTTAGCAGTTGTAAACGCAGTCAAGCACTTCCGTCATTATTTACACGGACGAGAATTTCTCGTTGTCACCGATTGCAACTCCCTTAAAGCATCCAGTAGTAAGGTACACTTGAACGACAGGGTTTACAGATGGTGGGCTTACCTGCAAACTTTTACCTTTGACATTAGGTACCGGGAAGGTAAACGGATGGCCCACGTAGATTTCTTTTCGCGAAATCCCGTAGACTTGGATCGCAGTACGTTCAGTAAAATCGTAGAGAAAGAAATTAACCTAACCGAAATCTCCGACGATTGGCTACTAGCGGAACAACGTCGCGACCCACAAATTTCCGAGATCGTCGATAAATTACAGAACGAAGGGCTCGCGGAAGACGTCGCGAATACGTATGAGTTACGGTCCGGCACCCTTCATCGTAAAATACAGAGGAAAGGTAGAACTCTCTGCCTGCCCATCGTTCCGAGAGGGTTTAGGTGGTCCGTTATTAACCATGTGCACCAGTCCATTATGCACTTAGGTTGGGATAAAACGCTTGAAAAACTGTACGAGTATTACTGGTTCGAAGGAATGGCGAAGTATGTTCGCAAATTCGTAGAGAACTGTCATGCTTGTCGAGTTTCAAAGGCAAGTTCGGGTAGAGTACAAGCCGAACTACACCCCATACCTAAGACCAGTATACCTTGGCATACGGTTCATGTGGACATAACGGGCAAACTAAGCGGTAAAAACGATTCGAAGGAATACGTCATTGTGTTGGTCGACGCCTTCACCAAGTTCGTATACTTGCACCATACCCGTAAGTTAGACTCCATTAACACCATTAAAGCGCTTAAGTCCGCTATATTTTTGTTCGGCAGTCCCTGCCGGATAATAGCGGATCAGGGAAGATGTTTTACGGGCAAAGAATTTCGAGACTTTTGTCAAGATAAACACATTAAACTCCATTTAATTGCGACCGGAGCTAGTAGGGCCAACGGGCAGGTAGAGCGTATTATGAGTACGCTAAAAAACATGTTCACAACAATAGAAACCACCGGGCGGTCCTGGCAAGACGCGATCGGGGAAATACAACTGGCCTTAAATTGTACCACCAACCGCGTGACTAAGTCAAGCCCGTTGGAACTACTAATCGGTAAAACAGCGAGACCCTACGGCTTATCCCTACCCGACAGTATCGAAGAAAGAGAGGTAAATATCTCCCATGTAAGACAGCAGGCGATAAAGAATATAGAAGCAAGCGCCAAATACGATAAGGATAGGTTCGACAAAAACAAAGCTAAAATAGTTAGGTTCAACCTTGGCGATTTCGTGTTACGTAAAAACGAGGAAAGAAACCAGACGAAGTTAGATCCGAAATTCAGGGGTCCATTCGTAATAGCCGAGATTTTGGAAGGAGATAGATATACCCTAAAAACCTTAGACGGCAAACGATCATATAAGGACAGACACGACAGACTGAGAAAAATGCCAGAAGGTTGCGTCCCTGCTGAGTTAGACGTCTGCGGTGATGACAACGGCGGTGATAATAACGATGCAAGTATACTGACCTCAGAGGATCATTAACGCTGCGTTGTGGTCATAGTAATACACCGAGTGGTTTGATGTGTTTTTGTTGTAACCCGTTGAGAGGGTTGATGTGTTTTTGTTGTAACCCGTTGAGTGGGGTTACGTGCTTTTGTTGTAACCCGTTGAGTGGGGTTACGTGCTTTTGTTGTAACCCGTTGAGTGGGGTTACGTGCTTTTGTTGTAACCCGTTGAGTGGGGTTACGTGCTTTTGTTGTAACCCGTTGAGTAGGCTTACGTGCTTTCTGGGTGTAATGCACCCAACGTGGCAATATGATCCAACAAACTGAGGTTCACCGGTGTACGAAATCGAAAATGATCTGTTGTGTCATTACGGTCCGACTGGCGACTCACAGAACGCACCTAACACTTTGAATACAAATTATAACATCACAAATTCCTATTCTCTTTTATTTTTCTGTTGTCAAACCTCCGAACGAAACTTTGTTATTGCACTGGACCCTTGACTTATTTGGACATTTAGTTAAATCGCAAATAATGTCAGTTATATCGAATCTAATGTAAGAAATATGATATTTTAGCTGCACACGAGGACGTGTGATAGTCAGGATGGCCGTGTCGGAGATGAAAGAACACCGGAGCCTTTGGAATTTTGGATAATCCCGCAACATTGTAACCTAGAGGCTACTATAGCTGTAATTGAACAATTGTAGTTATTCAACCCGATTGTAATTGTTCGAGAGTCGTGATAATGAGCTTGGGCTCGAGGCGACAGTCAGTCGCCGAACGTAGCCGCGGTCACGGGATGAACGCTTTGCCTAACAAAGGTATGGAGTAATTCTATAGCTCTCCTTAAAAGAAATATTCGTGGCGACACACGACAGTAAACATTCCAACGGTTTCTGTCCCGTGGCTGGCCACACGCAGACCCTATTCTTCGAGTAAGATGATTGCCAGATGTCGATGCGTCTCAGCAGTACATGTTCGGCTAGCCCGAGGGCCCGTTATAAATCTTAAGGTTTAGTTAACTAAAGTCCTTCAAACAGACAAACAGTCTTTGTCCCAACTACGGGAAGATAGGGGAGACATATTTTTCAACGAGCGGCGTCTCCCACTAGCAACTTTCCCTCGAGGGCGGCTAGCATCTTTTTCTAACCACCGATATGGAGATTGACCAATTAGCAGCAACGCCAATTTCCCTTACTTTCTGAACGAAGGCTTTTCTCGACGAATCCGATGATCTCGTATCCTTAGACACACCCCATTATAGTTTTCCTCTGTGGCATCATCGGGACGGGAAAGGCATTCTCGCTCGCGATCTCATCGATCGAAGAGTAACGCCTTCGCGATCAGTGATTATTCTCAGACTTGGACTTTGTGAGTACGTTCTGTTGTCGTCCCGTTGACCGCGGATTCGTTATTGAGCCCGAGAGCATCGTCACTAGCGTCGCGAGTGCCGAACCGCCGTGATCAATTGTTAAGACTGTAATAATTCTATCATTGTAATAAACTACGCCTGTGTGTACCGTATCAATGGCTAATCCTCGAGAAGATTCATTTGACGCCCACAACCCCATTTCCAATGACCATCCGACATATATAACATCAGTCGCCTAATGAACGCGATAGTTAAGATCGAACCGCCGCTCGTGAAAAAAGAAATAGTGCAGTGCAAAAGGTGCCAAAGGTACGGTCATACGCAGAAATACTGCAACCATACTTTCCGCTGCGTTAAATGCGCAGGCTCTCACTCCACTGACCAGTGCGCCAAATCACCGGAAACCCCAGCGAAATGCATCCACTGCCAAGGGGACCACCCTGCCAACTACAAAGGCTGCCCAGCATATAAAACACTATACACGAACAGGTACCCTAAGCCCAGAGCAAAAGAGGTATCCAACCAAACACCCAGCCCGCCGAAATTCACGACTACCCCAACCCCCTCAACCAACCAAACGCACAGTCCTACCAAATTCATCTCCACCTCAACCTCCTTTGCCCAAGCAGTACAAGGCATCCAAAATAACCCGAACAGCCAAAGGAACCTTCCCCAAAACAGTGACCCCAACCCACCAAACACAGACAACTCCTCAAGGCTTGAAAAGCTAATAGAGAAACAATCGGAGCAAATAAATCACTTGCTATCGCTACTAACACTCATCGTGGAAAAATTAGCACGCCCTGACTCAAAATAAAATCAAGGCGCATAGCACTCTGGAACGCCAACGGTCTAGCGCAACACAAACTTGAACTAGAACTCTTCTTAAAACACCAGCAAATCGACGTAATGCTCGTGTCGGAAACCCACTTCACCGACAAGAGCTACCTGAAAATAAATGGTTACAAATTCTACCATACCCAACACCCCAGCGGAAAGGCCCACGGTGGCACCGGAATAATAATCAAAGCAAGTATTAAGCACTACGAACTCCCATCATTCCAGAAAGACTACCTCCAAGCAACAAACGTAGCAATAGAAGACTGTCATGGCTCAATCACCACCTCAGCAGTATACTGCCCTCCCAGACACTCCATCGCCAAAGAAGACTTTGATAACTTCCTGGACACCCTGGGCAACAGATTCATAGTTGGAGGAGACTATAACGCCAAGCACATCCAATGGGGCAGCAGACTGGTTACAGCAAGAGGCAAAAACCTCTTAAACAGCATAACAAACAACAACCTCAACTACCTCACCACATACGAACCCACATACTGGCCCACTGACACCAACAAAATACCCGACCTTCTCGACTTCTTCATAACTAAAAATATACCATCAAGACACGTCCAGATCAACTCCTCGGCTGATCTCTCCTCCGATCATTCTCCCGTGATAGCAACAGTCAGTTCAACAATCATCGAGAATACACCTAATGGCACCATTCACAACCAACACACCAACTGGCAGCTCTTCAGAGAAGTCTTTACACACTCAACCTCAGCCTTCACCCCACTAAAAACAAAGGAAGATATCGAAGCAGCCACGGAATACTTAAACACGAGCATAATAAACGCAATCCGCCTCTCCACACCGACAAAGCCATCTAACAGCAAACAGGAATACCCCCATTACATACTAAAAAAAATAGCAGAAAAACGAAGACTAAGAAGAGTATGGCAGACCCATAGAACACCGGAGGACAAACGCAAACTTAACAACGCAACTAGAAAGCTATCCAGAACCCTAAGAAACTATAAAAACGACTGTTTCCATAAATACCTCGCCAGCTTGTCCCCCACAGCCGACGCCAACTACTCACTATGGAAGGCCTCCAGGAAACTCACACGCCCCCCACAAATAATCCCACCTATCCGCCGTCCGCAAGGTGGATGGGCGCGAAGCCCCATAGAAAAAGCCGACCTGTTTGCAAAACACTTGTCAAAAGTATTCAAACCCCATTCCCCCCAAACCGCCGCGGACGTTACTGAATACCTGCACACCCCCTTCCAAATGTCCCCTCCTATCGAACCCTTCTCCTCTGCTGAGACTATAGAAACAATCAGTCGCCTAAACCCCAAGAAAGCAGCAGGACACGACCTAATAGGCAATAGAGCAATCAAGGAACTTCCCACAAAGGGATAGCACTCATCACATCGATTTTTAATGCTATCCTTCGCCTGGAACACTATCCTAAGGCTTGGAAAATCTCATTGATTACCCTCATCCCTAAACCCGGTAAACCGATATACGAAACCTGCTCCTATCGCCCAATCAGTCTTTTACCTACCCTGTCCAAACTATTCGAGAAGATGCTCACGAACCGACTCCTTCCAATCCTGGAGAACTTGAAAACACTCCCAGATCACCAATTCGGCTTCCGAAAACATCATTCTACAGTAGAGCAAATCCACCGCCTAACTCATACGATCAGCCAAACACTCGAAAAGAAAAAATATTGCTCAGCGGTCTTCCTAGACATCCAACAGGCATTCGATAAAGTATGGCATGAAGGGCTACTATACAAACTTAAAAAGATCCTACCCCACCCCTACTACTCCATCCTAAAATCTTACCTAACCAATAGACAATTCATGGTTAAATACCTAGACGCCACTTCCGCAACATTCCCAATAGAAGCCGGCATACCCCAAGGTAGTGTCCTCGGACCCCTACTGTACTCCATCTACACTGCCGACCTACCCATATCAAATGATATAACAATAGCGACATTTGCAGACGACACAGCGCTATTAGCTTCCCACGCTGACCCGGTAATAGCCTCATCCACTCTCCAGCGAAGTCTCGACTCCATGGAAAAGTGGTTTCACAAATGGGGCTTCAAAGTCAACGAAAAGAAATCCACACATGTAACCTTCACGCTCCGAAAACAAACCTGCCCCCAGGTCACCATCAACAATGCAACAGTTCCTAGCAGGGACACAGTCCGATACCTGGGCATGACCCTGGACAGGAGACTAACGTGGAAGACACACATCTCAGATAAAAGGAAGCAACTAAAGGACAAACTAAAAAAACTCTATTGGCTCACGGGCCGACGCTCCAAACTAAATATACAGAATAAAATTACCCTCTACAAGACCGTAATAAAACCTGTCTGGACCTACGGAATCCAACTATGGGGAACAGCAAGCAACTCCAACATAGAAATACTCCAACGCTTTCAATCGAAAACGCTAAGATCCCTAATTGACGCACCTTGGTATGTAACCAATGAAACAATACACCGCGACCTCAAGATACCCACCGTCAAAGAGGAAATAGCAAAATATAGCAACAGATACAGCAAAAGAATCAACAAACACCAAAACCCCCTAATCACTGGACTACTCCACACGACGGACCAGACTCGCAGGCTGAAGAGGCACTACCCGCTAGATCTAAACGTCAGATTCACTTAATTATCCAAATTAAGCATATGCACTTACTTATAATACTTATAAATTATATCTAGCTATAATAGTATTAACTTATTGTAAATAAATAGCCATGTCACTGCGCCACGCCAGAAAAATTACTGAAAATTCTCAACGCGAGAATTGATTGTAATTTCAACAAATAAATAAAAAAAAAAAAAAAATCTTCATCATCACTTTCGTCGTCGCTTTCTTCTTCCGACGATATGTCGTTACCATCCATGGCCGCTTGTAGGCGTGCGCGTAATTCTACTTTTCTTCCCGTCGTTTTTAAACCCAAACTAGCGAGGCGCTCCTTCAACTCCTTCGTATTCATTTTCTCAACATCTTCATCTTCGTTACAATCACGCTCAGCTCTCTGTACGTTTCCTAAATCTCGTTGACCGGTTAGCTCTTCACCGCCGGTCGATCCCTTAGGATACGATTGTCCAGCCCTACACGCCCGATTCAGCCTTGCAATCAGCACTGACCTCGCACCCGATATAGGGAGGTTCATTCGCGCGAGCTTACTCCTCAGCTCCTCCAGCGTCGAACCCTCTTCACCCGACAATCGCTCGTCCCCAACGTTTGCCATTTTTCACACTACACAAACTTAAACAGTCAACGATATCGTCTTTTACCGCACCGCGTACCGGTAAATTCACAACTAGCTCGAATAGCTCTGTTAAACCGTTTCGTTTTCTGTCTTGTCCAATCCCGGACGAGCCCCCAAAAATATGTAATATCGTGATATAATGTATTTACAAGGAGTGGACAATAGAGATGTTAATCAGACAGAAAAAGACGATTGTTGTTCAACCTGAACTATTCACGCCAAACGTACAGAAAACAGCGCAACTAAATAACTAGATAGCGACTCGACTTTTACCAAAACGCAATCAACACTCTCTCGGCAACGCCACTCGCAAACTCTGTCTCCGCTCAACTCGCACTCGGCTCCTCGACTCACACTCTGTTTCTCGACTCACACTCTGGCCGTTGTCGCATTCTATTGCCTTTTTCCTAGGCCCACCGCACACGTGTTCTGCAGACGCTCGTAGCCAGGGTCACGTAGGTCTTTTCCACGAAACTATGCACTTGAAAAGACCGACGACACGTTGATGGGCCCGACGGCGCCTCGGCTCTCGCAACATTGTTCATAGTTCGCCCAATATTTCTTAGGCCTTTCGTCCACGATACTACATATATGTAGTAGAGTACTGGTCATCTTTTTTCCACACGTTTTTAGCTTTTTAGCTGTTTGTGAATGGGCGCCTAATCAGCCAATCAGAAATGGCCGGTATTTTATGAATCCTTTTCTTCAATGCTTGAAGAGCTGGATATTTATCCAAAGCTGATGCCCCAAACATATACTCGAAATTTTCAAGGGCCGCTGCAAATACGAAGACCGCCCATGTCGTCTGAAAAAAGATTTGTATACATTTATTTTCTACCTCCTCCATTAAACAATTTTTTTAATTTACCTTGAAAAATGTGAAAAATCGAACTCTTAACTAAAGATCACTAGCTTTTTAGGAAGAATTTGGATTTTTATTTTATTGTCAGAATTTAATGGATAATTTTAGAAACTTCAACCTTTGGAGGTATTTGTTAATTAAAAATGACAAAACTGGTATTATGTAAAAAAGAGTAATGTGTATCCTGAATCAATGTCGAATGGAAATTAGACAGTTCTATAAAAATAATCCTTCTCACGATTCCACAACTTCATAGCTTAATTAAATACAATTCTTCGGCGATATAATTACAAATACATTTACAGGAATTGTGTAATATGATAAATATCTCGTTAAAGAAATTGAAATCGTAAATTCCGCGGATAACCAGCGTTTATCATATAGAGACAGGGATTTGCAAAGAATAAAAGTTGTAGAACGTTGAAAGGCGTTGAGAGAAACGTGATGTTATCCCGTTATTCGTTAACGCAACGCAGTTAAAAAAAATCCCGTAGGAAGATTACGATAATAGATAACCTGAGTCGAGTGTTTGTCGGGGGATCTAAAAGATTCTTTCGAGTTGAGCGTCTGAGATCGCAGAGAAGAAAATTTGGAAGCCATCGAATTCGCGATGTCGATAGAAATCTTCAGTTGGAATCGTTGTATCATAACGTAGTCTGCTTATTGTCGATAAGACTTTACTAAACTAAAAGTGACTACTAAAAGTTTCTATCCTCTAAATTTTATCTACGATTCTATAATCTAAAAACTGACTTTTGCAAACAAACTGTAACATTCGCTTAACGGAAACACATACGTATCTTGTTTGTATTCGTCTTTTCACAATGAATTCTTGAACGTCTGTCTCTGTGGTGAGACAAATGCAAAGTCATCTCATCAGTTACTCACCTTGCTCCAAATCTTCAAGAGTATCAACGAGCACTTCGCATATCAACTCATCCCATTTGCCCTTTCCCATTAGATCGTACTTCCTCGCCAAGTATGGCGCCACAGCGTTACCCTGCGCTACCGGTTTCCCGTCTACCTCCAGCACAGGCAGCTTTCTATAAGGCATTGCTAAGAACAAACATGGCTCATATGAACACTGTGTAGAGGGAAACGATCGATAGGAAATCACAACACAGCTTCCGAGACCGTTGCGTTCTTGTGAATAGATGAATCGAAATCATTTCAGTATTAATCAACATGGCCTAGTAAAGAAATACAGAAATGTCTTCTTTCTCCTTTTTTCTTTTCTTACGATTACGATGGACAGGGTATCGCGTGTTTTTGACTGTTGGGAAGAACCTAAAGTTTTTAAAATCAAGAATAAAAGATAATACCAGACACGGAAAAAATATTAGAAAATGTACACGGTTCTTGTAATGAAAATTGAAATGCAAGGAATATAAATCGAATGTCTCTTGCGAACGTAATTTTGTGTTTTACACCGACAGGATTGATTTACAGACTTACGTTGATTTTTTGTTTCTCTATCTGCAAGCGACATATAAGATTATATCGAAGACTATGCTGCGTAAAACTTTTATTATACTATTTACGATAGAAATGTCGCAACGGAAGATCGAATTTTATGTCTGCTTTGTTCTTTCGACTTTTTAGCTGTGTTCTTGTTCATTTCCGAACTGATTTCAATTTTTTATCCTTTTTTTCCGACAAGTCCTAAAAAGTTTTTAAATTAACGAGAAACGTAGAAGTATTTTTGTATTCCTATTTTAAGTCACCTATTTACGGTTTTCTCAAAATATTCGAAATGCTTCGATTCATTGAAAACAATAAAGATTGAAACACAAAAATTCGAGAATCGTAAGTGAATTAAGTTGGTATTCGATAAACACGATATTACGGAAGCAAAACTTAATGAAAAGTTCGACTTTATTCCGTATGAAATTTTACTTTAAGTAAGTTTAGCCTGCACGTGAAACGAAAGTTTTATATACAGAAAAGTTTGAGTAAATGGTAGATACCTGAGAGTTGAACGATGAAGGTAAAAATCGATTCTTCACGCTTACAATCCTTGTATTCAGGCCAGAGTTCTTCGGGGATCCTCTCGTCGGTATACTCGATGCCAGTATATGCAAATATGTACCGTATATGTTCGGCACGACCACGGGCATTGAAGTAGATTAGTTTGTAGGTATGTTCGTCGCTCATTTTCCTTGCTCTGTCAACTTATCGAGAAAAATGTTACAATTAACTCGTGTAATTAACAGACTGTGTGCGTGTTTGTGTGTAGAGAGAACAATTTATTTATAGATGGAATAATTCGTATAATACGTAAAATAAATCATTTAGAAGGCTGGAATATGTGTTTTTGAAACAATTAATTATGTCGAAAAATATTTCAAACGAGATATAATTATGAAAAAAATAATAATTAAATGTATGTAAATGTATGTAATAATAGTTAAATGTATGTAAATGTAATAATTAAATGTAATTAGTTGTGAAAAAAATAATAATAAAAAATAAATAAATGTAAAAAAAGAATTAAATGTAATTAGTTTCTTTTTACGCACGCGATATTATTGGCGATATATGAAGGTCAACTTTATTTATTTAAATAGATATATTTATACATATATTTATAGATATAAATACATATATTATATAGATACAATAGTATATATAATATATATAATAATATATATATCGAGTCTGAATCTCCGAGTCCGAGCTCGTGGCGCCCTCCCGGGGAGGGCTCGCGGGAGATAGCAGTTCTGCGTGGAAGTTCTCCATCGTCCGGTCGCGCGTGGCGTACCTTTATTGTCGATAGTTACACTAGTGACGAGGGCCTCAGGCTTGATAACGAATCCGTGACCAACAGGAGGACAGGTTCCCTTGCTCTAACTCACACGTGCACCACTCCCTGCTCGTAAGGCACTCGACTTCCTTCACCGATCAGCTCTCTAGCAAGACTGCTCGTCATCCCAACGACGCCACCGAAACAAGACTCCGGTCGAGTGTCTCAGTACACACAATCCTCCGATCGACGTACGATTGCTATCGGTTTGGATACTTGCGATTGTTTCGTTATGGCTATATTAGGCTCTAGATTGCAAGGTTAGGGTGTTGTCCTGAAGTTCCAGAGGGGCCCCGGCGTCCTTTCGTCTCCGACTCGGCCATCCTGACACTTACACGTCCTCGTGTGTGGCCTGCTGGCTTAGTCTACCCGTCGGGGCTTCCACCACGCAGGCATCGACCCGGCGCTCGTCCTCGGGGCAATGTTTTTCTTCGCGCCGCGATGGACAGCGAGACGCGATGTGTCCCGGCATGTGGCAGTGAAAGCACAACGCTTTTGGTGGTGCAGCCGGTCGGCTTTCCTCCGGGCGTCGGGGGTCCTTCTTCGGTTCCCACTGCGCCCTCTTGCGGCATTCGAATGTCGGATGTCCGTAAATACCGCAGTGGCCACACCTGGTCCAGGGGGCGGGTGACCTGCCTCGTTTGTTTCCGGAGCTCGCTAATGACCTCCACGGCGGGGGCGTTGGCCACTCCGCGTATAGGAAGGGCTTCATTTCTCTTTGGAATTGTTTCACCGACGTGATGTCACTCGTGAGCGCTAGTCGTTTAAAACGTTCATCGCGCGAGCCCAGCAGATGGAGGGCGGTGGCGGCGAGTAGCTCTTCCCTGGTTGAATTTCACCACTTCGACCCCAGGAGGGTGATGATACGATTTCCGTACGCTCCTGGTGTTTCGCCGTCCCGCGGTAGTTCCTCGGCTACCTTGATTAGCGACGCGGCTGCTACTTCTTGGTCACCGAAGTGCGCGGCGAATTGTTCCTTAAAATCTGACCAGGTGAGCTCGTCGCCGTTCATTATCTGCGTAAGCCAATACGCTGCCGGACCCTCTAGGACACGGTTTAGGGCAGAATACAGTGCGCTGTTTTTCAGGGGGTGGTCCCTCATGAGCAGGCCGACGGCTGTGCACAGGCGGCTGGATCTGCGTCCGCGGCTTCGGGGTTGAAGCGCGGTAGCGATACCCAGGTTGCCCGGTGTCCTTTCTTCTTGTTCTTCTTCTTCTTCCTCTTCTTCTTCCCTAGCGACCGCTTTAGTGCGCGCACGATACTCTTACAATCCCGTGCCGACAACGTGTGTTCGGATGCCACTTCTGATGTCGAGTCTGAATCCGAATCCGAGCTCGAGTCTATTCGAAAGTCTATTTGAAATGGTACGAGCTCGAAAAGAACGGTGAATACTATAGAAGAAGGATTAATTAAAATTCTTATTAATCTGTTATATTAAATACCTTGATCGATGCCAAGATAACAAATTATTATACAAAACAGTGAAGTATCCACGTCTGACATTAATATTGAGTATTAGCATTACTGTAATTTAATTTTTAACCGATCCTGAAAATTCCTTAGAACGTAAAAAGTATAAAATGTTACTGTGCATTTCAAGATTAAATGCACTGTAATTTAGAAATAGTTATGAAGCGGAAACAAATAATTTATTCAGAATAAGAATTCTACGTAATCATGTTAAAAAAAAAACGTACTTATAACGCGTTTAAACTCCAAATATGTAAAGACAATAAGGGAAAAAAATTAAACGAAGAATCGTATTTTTTGTAAATTCACACAAGATTTTATCCAAAAAAAAATTAAGATTTTTTGAAGAACGTACAAGACGGAACACGAACAATAAAAAAGGGATGTTAAATACAAAAAATAGATTGAAATTTAGATTATGAAATATAAAAACAATGATATTGCATAATTTACAATTATTTTCGATAGCTTACGTCAGTATGTTGGAGTGTAAACTATAAAATATTCAAAAACTGATACCATTTAGAGATAATTTAGAAAAACAATAAATTGCGGAAACCGATAGTTAAAACTCGATACGATCGATACTCCAAAACTCTAATCCTAATAATTACTCAGCAATAATAACCGATAATTCATGTTGATTAATGTTTGAACTCCGTTTTTTTCTGTATGTGTATACAAATTTTGTACAGTTTGATAAAGCGAAATTAAATTATCATCTTTTTGTACTACTTCAAACATTGAGATTTGTCATCTTCAAGGTCGATCACACATAGTTCCAGATTGCGGAGTTGCAAGGGTAATTAATTTTGCAATCGGTTTTCCTTTGATATAGATGTGAATACAAATAGCCATTGATTGACAATATACCGAAGCAATTCTAGTTTAATTTGAAGTCATCGATCCTTTGATATTTTTGGAAGAATAGTAAAAGTACAGAGAAAACAGGAAAAAATGGCGTTAACTAAAAGATAGCTCCAATGTATCTCATAAATATTATCTATATATCATTTGTAAGATGTAAGTGACCAAGATATCGAATTATACAAAAATTGTATGTAATGATTAATACTTGAACGTTACTTACATTTATGTACATGAAAATTTGATCTTTTATTAACTAAGTTATTGATCGACAAAATGACTTCCTACATAATTCTCCGCCTGAACTGAAATGCATATTTTTTTTACGCAAGCCTTATGTGTAGCTAGCAACGAGCAAACAGATTAATTACTTTACACACGGTCGTATCTTGTTTGCTGTAGGCGAGTTCTCTCGTGTAATCAACGAATTACTCAACTTTAAAGCGATAACAGAAGAACATTATTGTATCGATAAAAATCATGCTTTTTCCAAAGAAATATGTAACTCGTATTTTTTCTAAAGCAACCCTCATAACGTATTGAATAAAATAATCATACATTTTTTTTTGTTCAACATTTGTAAAATACGATATTATCAAGATCACCAAGGAGGTAATCTTCAATTCTTAATGAATATAATAAAAAACATAATTAATGATTGTCTGATGGTTTTATTATTATCTCTATAATACAAAAGCACAACATCGTGTCAACAGTTTATATAGTTCGTATGTTTCTGTAGGAATACACAAATAATAGTTCTCTATCACAACGTAATCTAAAGGGAAAACCCTAACTAAATGACAAAAATATCGGTAATAACTGGAACTAATGAATGTTAAAAGCAATCAGTATATTCCATACAAACTTCCATCACCACGATTCGTTCTTCATTCTCTCAACACACTAAGACCGCAATCTTTAAACGCTTATAAAACCATAAGCAATCGTGAAGTTTAGAATTCGCTAACTGGGCGTCGCTCAATCCAGTTTTTGATCTTGGGCAGAAGGAGGACCTTTTTCTCCAGCAGCTTCAGATTCTCGTAATTCTCGATCAGATCAGACTTGTACATAAAGTTCAAATAATCGAGCAGAGCAACGAATGTTAAATCAGCCCAAGAGAGAGTACCATCGTAGAAGTAGCCGTCATTTTCCTTCACTTGCTAGTCCAAACGTTCTAAAACGCAGCCTTGCGTTTTGCAGCTTTGACCTTCTCGTCCTCCTCATAGTGGAAGGCGGCAATTTCTGAAAATTTGTTTGCAGTTAAATACTATTCGCTAATGTTATACTAATTTGAATACAGTGTTGTGCGAAATTTAAATGATACTGAAGATAGAATTACAATCCTTTTTAATACTTTGTCTTGTATTGTTGACATACATGTATCGTTCGACTAAATCAAATATTAAATCGGATTTCAACTAATAAATACCTGAACAGATATGTACTATCTGTTATCAAGATTCTCATAAGATTTATGCAAAACAGCACTGGATACTCACTATGACGAATATCATGAATAGTATCAACAGTGGCATCAATATAAAGATTTGCCCAGTCAGTCTTTCCAGCTAAGTCATATTGTTTGGCTAAGTAACGGCAAATAGCTGTAGACTGAGCAACCTTCCTTCTATCAGCTACGAGCATAGGAAGCTGGCCATAAGGAGTCACTAAAAACATACAACTAATAGAATCAAAGATTCTATCGAACAAACAGATTATGATGCTTCTTAAATATCTAGCTTCCTGTTATCTGTTTTGGAAAGATATAATTTAATTTATTGATAATTTATCAGCAAATAAAGGGCATTGTCTCCTTAACAATACCTATTGTCCTCCCACATATCTTATAGAGCAATGGAGAGTAAACAATAATCTCTGTTATACTCTGCATAATTGTGTTCTACTTTATTTAGCTACTTTAGTTAAATTAGGAAAGATGAGATTTAAGAAACAGAATTTCTTTAAATTTTAAGCTTACAGGGCTTTATTTCTAGCCAGACGTCCTTTTTGATACGTTCATCTTCAAATGGAATACTAGCATAGCTGAAGAAGAACGGATTGGTTCTGCCAATGCTGTAACTGGGAAGTAAGTCAATTTATAGAGCGGCATCTTCCTGGAAGTATAATATATACAAAGTAAAAACAAAGAATCATTGATGACAAGAATTATATTATTACAAATTATGAAGTATAAGACAATTTAAGTAAAAAGCATCAACTACTAACTACTCGCATAGCTATTTGTATCTTTATATTTTAATATAGCTTAGATATAAAAAGAATATTATTTTTTGATGTAATAATGTATAAACTTGCGCCAAATATTATAACAAAATATTGCACTTTCTATTTAAGTAGGATAGACATATTACCGGCATTTATCTTTTTTCTATAGCAATGAAATTGTTTATAAAAAAGTTTATAAGAAAACTATCAATTAATGCAAACAACGCATTTCAAAATATTAATTACATTCGCGCGATTCGTTATCTCTAGTATTAATTTAACCATATGGTTCTATACACCCAAGACCCTCTAACAATAATTTAGTACCATTACTAGTCGTATGTACAATGTATGTTTGTATACAACTTTCGTAACTACAAAACATTCAGCATGATTATATATTCTTCCAAACTTAAGAAACATTTTCTAATTGCATACTTAAATTTATCGATCAATTATGAACATATGATAACATTTATTTCTTTCAACTACTAATTTTCAAATCCTCTGCTGTTCCGTTAATTGAACGACGCGCCGACTTTTCGTACAAGTATCTTGTATCTTATCTGTATTATTTAGTTATCAATAAAGAAGAAACATTTTCTAATTGTATATTTAAATTTATCGATCAATTATGAACATGTAATAACATTTATTTCTTTCAACTACTAATTT
>NW_022883813.1:0-81139 GCF_011952255.1 Bombus vosnesenskii
AACAATGGTAAATTGTTTAAATAGAGAAAGAAAATTACAACGAAAAATGTATGAATGTAATATTTGAAATCTAAAATGATAAATTATTGTGCGAAAATAATAAAACTCGCAATGTCAGCACATGGTCTCATTAGAACGTGTTTAACGAGCGTAGCGTAGACGTGAAAATGAAAACGTTGAGGCTCTCGTGGTGTAAAAAGGCTAAATTCCTCATAAAAATACAAGAAATGAGAGGGAACGTTCGCCCTTGAACACATAAAACCAAAAAAAAAAAAAAAAAAAAATAGAAAAGGAAAAAAACCACAAATTTTAGTGAAGCTATTTTACTGAAACTTATTATATCATTTTAACAGCTATATATAAAACGTTAAATTATTTCCTTTCGCGCAGAGCAATTTTATTTCAAATTTCTAGCTTCAGAATGATAATTACGTATTTGTAATTATCAACAAGCTTTAAAAATATGGAATATTCAGCCAGATGAAATATAGGTAAAGTATTTAGAAAAAAAAAGATTGAAATGTTTTATGTAAAACGATTAAATTAAGTGGTTGAGTTTGAAAATTTGACTCGGTTTAATAATTCAATGGAAAAAATATTCGCCCTATGAAAAAAAAATTCATGTTCCTGTCGATATATCGGCGAGGTGCTCCTCTACTTTCGACTGCTCTGCAATTCAAATGCAATACTCGAATATACATGGCGAAAGAAATGGAAATTGAGTAATTTAAGGGAACCAATTACTCTCGCGTCGACGTAACTTCAAAATGTTTCACGTGTCGGTGTTTGCGAAATGAAGTTCGTCGTTATCCGATTAACACGCTTGCAGATGCGTTCTTTTTGTTGCAAAGTAAATGAACAAATTGTACGAGGCAACTGTCATTAGCGTAATTTTAACATGTACATTTACAGTATGATATTAACCATTATTCAGGATTGTTAAAGTGAATTAATGCGTAACTGCGTCATCCACGATTGACCATGATTATGGTAGTGACTATTGCTATAAATGAAGCTTAATAGTTGTCGAAAAGAATCACTCGAAAATCGTGTTCATAAATCATTCTCTCGTCTCGTATCATGTTCGTCGGGCGGAAAACAAGATTGTGTTTTAAAGAAATCGCGTGTTCCGATTACTATCAAACTTACTGTGTCACTCGCATAGCAGAAGAAAAAGATTAAGATAAGGTCACCAATGAGCAAAACGTTTAACGTATAAGTATGGTACATTAAAATTGAGTCCACTGCAACCCTCATGACATTTAAAATCCTACGCGTATATTGAGTAAAGTTGTTACATTAAATATAATCATATTAAATACAAGCTCGTCCGCTGGATTCCCAAATTATTTGGTTAAATACTTTGAATACGAGAATACCGAGTGTTAACAGCAGTAAATCCTCTATATGGTATGTTTACTTTGCTATCTTGAATAGGTAAATAACATTTCACTTTAACGCATTTAACCAATATTATACGCATATGCACATAATGTTACTGTTACATATAATGATATATACGTAGATATACACGTTAATTAAATCCTCTATATGGTATTTTTATATCAGTATCGTAAACATTGTAAACCGGAAATCTTTTATTACACACGTACATATACAGTCAATATTATTGTTACATATAGTGATACACACGTTGATCCACACATTAATTAAATCCTCTATATGCTATTTCTACTTTGCTATCTTGAATAGATAAATAACATGTCGCTTCCAGATGTCAAATAATATTTGCCAAATGCACATATAATGATATAATTACATATAATGATAATAACAATATAATAATTATATATAATATTGATAATAATGATATAATTACATATAATGATATATACGTTGATCCACACATTAATTAAATCCTCCATATGGTACTTTTGTATCGGTGTCATGAACATTTTTCCCCGAACGACCTTCTATGACGCGTGTACGTATATCGAGAATATTATTGTATTATATATAGTGATACATACGTTGATATACACATTAATTAAATCCTCTATATAGTATTTTTACTTTGCTATCTTGAATAGATAAATAACCTCGAATATAGACATACAGGTACACTTACGTTGATATACACCTTTGTACAAGGTGTCAAAAAATTTTTTATCACGGCGTTTTTTTAAGACGATTTTATAGCTTCGAAATTGATCTTGACACGATTTTCAATGTCAAATTATTTTTCTATTGCATCATGTGATACTCATTAGGAGGAACGAAACTTCTGTTTTCTTAGAAAAAATGTTTGAAATTTCATTAATTCCTAGATTGATTTTATTTATACTTTAAGGTCAGATATGACATCAAATAATGTCAATACTAATATCTAGTTATTTGTCAATTTATAGCATCTGAAAAACAAGATATCTTCGAGACAGCGTGGGATTTCTTTCCAACTTTCTTAACTTTCAACAATAAAATTTTCGTCAAACGATACAATCTATCCAACAAAGTTCTTGCACACAGCCAATCTCGTAAGAACATAGATCTTCTTCAAGTATTATTCTTCACGATGCTTCGTGTGGAATTTCTACTTGACGAGTTATTATTAAACGATTAAAAGCTTATTATTATACGATAATGTAATATCGTAGAATAGCTTTGATTGGAGATCGGCTGAAATTAGAAAACACCGTGTACGCCGTCTTTTTGTGGTTTGTTTACATCCAAGAGCGCCTAGTAACAGTGACGCGAGAAAAGATAAGCAGCGTCAAAACAGAAGTACGGTTTCATATTTCAAGGAGTGGCAATCGAGAGGCCAGAGTATGTGAGCCGAAAAGTGTGTGTGTGTGTGTGTGCGCGCGCGCGCGCGCGTGTGTGTGCGTGCGTGCGCAGGACCGAGCAGGAATGCATTGGCGAGGTTCAGAGTTGATCGAGACGTCGAAGCATAGAGTCGTTAGAATTGAGTTGCGAGTGTTGTCGAGTGTTAGAGTTGCTAGTGAGAGAGAGAGAGAGAGAGTTACCAAATAGTTGTCAAGTTATTTGATGTAAATACGAGCGTTGCATTTAGTTTTCCTGTTAATCAAACATCGTTTCTCTGTCTAACTAATATCTGTATTTTCAATCCATTATTAATAAATTATAATTAATCGGACAAAATTACACCTTTAATATATTCCGATATTACAATAACTTACTTTTTTCTACGTCAATGGACACGAAAGACGTTGAGTGAGGAATTAGAACAAGTGTGGATCGTTGGAAACCACTATGCTGCGGTCTACCATTCGTTTTACCCTATATATACTACGGAACAAAGGATAATTTTCACCGGCTTCATCAAGAGCACATTTTCTAAGCTTTATTATTTATTATTACACCCATTATATTATATTATTACGATATTATCTAATTAATTGTTGTTTATTTATTTTGATGCTTATATTAACTGTTATTTGAAACATACTTTCAACAACATAATAAATACAGAGTAAAGGTTAATGAAATTTTAAACAGCTTTTTCCAAAAGAACATGTTATATCCGTGTAAGGACTATAACACTTCTGTTTCCTCGTCATGAGAACTTTATGACGCAATAAAAACTGTTGTCCTTGAAAATTATACTCCAGATCAATTTTGTAATCCATTTTTTCTAACAGATCACCATCTCCCACGGCTATAACAAGTAAGTTTTTAACACTCTACACACATAGAAAACACGTATTGATTACGATTCTGCTGATTAAAACACGGAACGTCAATATATTTATTCACTATGCCAACACAGATAACATTTACCACTGACGAATATAATATATATTTGAATACTAATAATTAGGTACTTATAAATTAGTATTATCAATTATTTTGCATTTACAATTCCGCCTCTAGTATAAGTGTTAATTGAAAACTAACTTTATGTTTCAAAAAGTACTAGCAAAGTCGTTGAGTAACAAGCCACTGATGCTAACACAAATAGCATTGTCGTAATTAAATATTTCTAAATATTCATTTTTCATTTTGAACCTGTAGAAACAATTTATTATATATACTATTAGCTAAGTAATTGCATATTTAATTAAGTCGAAATATAAAACTTAGTTATTTTAATAATTTAAAAAATAAAAAACTGACAAACATTTCAATTTAATTTATGGTTGGAACAAAAGACAGTTATTTTTCATTAATTGAAATATTGCAATGCAGAGTACTTTCCAAAATACGCCGAGAGTATTCCTGATGGTGAAACGAGCGTTGCTTCATCGAACGCAGCTAAAGAAAACAACATCTATGTAGTTGGTGGTACGATGCCTGAAATAGAGGGCGATAAATTGTACAATACCTGTACTATTTGGGGTCCCGATGGAACTTTGATAGCAAAACACCGAAAGGTAAGTAATATATTCCTTTATGGCTTTGAATTTGAAAATATTGGGGTGAAGAAAGTGACTCTATCTAGGAATAATTTAGGAATATACATATGTACATACGTATACTATAACCAATTCTATAATTTACGGTTTATAAAATACGTTATGATACGGGAAACGCCCATTTTTGTTGTAATGTGTAATATAAATTTTTCACATACTTAAAATATTATTATACTTATTTTTTCTCCTTTTTAAACATTATTAAATGATCAGATTTTTTAATAAAAGAAAGTGATAAAAACGCTGTCAGTTATTAAATAAAAAATAATTAAAGTTTAGGAGTTGGTAACTTTGATATTAAATTACAAAAGTTGCAGCAATAGAATTAGCGACTACATTTTTAGGTACATCTATTCGACATTGACATTCCTAATAAGATTACTTTTCGAGAGAGTGATTCACTCACTTCTGGTAACTCCCTAACGACGTTCGATGTGAAGGGCTGCAAAATAGGTATTGGCATTTGCTATGATATTAGATTCGAGGAAATGGCACGCATTTATCGGAACAAAGGTACAGTAACTTAATCGATCAATATTTAACTAGCAAAAAATTAAATATCTTTCTTAAATATATTCTATATAAAATTAATATAATCTGTAACTTTGTATAAAAAGAAGCTTAATTTAAAAAACCAGTATATTTGCTGAAAATGAAACAAATAAAAGAATTAAAAGCACAATAAGAGAACTGTCCTCGCATATTCAGAAATGATGGAATGTGAACCGTGCAACTACGAAGTTAATTGGTATTCGGTGGCTTCATATTTCCTGCTTCTCTGGGTTAGGTTGCCAAATGCTGATATATCCAGCGGCATTCAATATGACCACTGGACCACTGCACTGGTCATTACTTCAGCGTTTCAGAGCGAATGATAATCAATTATACGTTGCCTGCATATCACCGGCTCGTGTTCCTTAAGCAAGTTACGTCGCATGGGGACATACACAGTTGACCAATCCCTGGGGAAAGATTCTTTACGATTTGGAAACTCAAGAGAATATGGCAGTCACCGATATCGGTAATTTACAGCTTAAAATTAAAAGCGAGAGATCCATGGTGTAATTAATTTCTAGTCTCGTTAATTTATCGATTTAGCCATCTTCCTCTGTATTTGTTGAATTTATTAGTAAGCATTACTTATTACTTCGTATGTTTCTTTTTTCTATCAGATCTAAAAGTTGTTGAAGTAAGGGTTCAGATACCTACATTTTCTCAGAGACGTGCAGATTTGTACGACACTGTCTGTAAGAAGGGGTAACTCTACACTAAAACAGAAAATGTTTTTTTTATAATATTTCTACTACAATATCCCTTTTTTGTGAATTATTACTAATTTCTTATCATTTGTACTAAATGAATGACTCAATTAAGAAAACCAAAACGTTATAAATAATAATCTGTATATCTTGTGTATCAACATGTAATTGGATATTATAATAATATAGGAATGCTATAATAATATAGGATAATAATATAGGAGAATAATAATATAGAAAAAAATACATGCTTTTAAACACCTTTAATATCGATCACATAAATTGTTATAATTCACAATGATTACGCATACATAAAAGACCCCTTGATAGTAAAATTTACGATCAAAAGGCAATTACGTATCGTTTAACAACATTTAATTTATAACACCTTTTAAACATTTAGACAGATTAACACATAACACTTCTTATATATAAGCATCAATTCGAAGTTATTAGCTTGGAGAAATTGGTCGATTAATACCTGTAGATTGTCTGTCTCGATGAAAGACTTAAAGAGAGCAAAAACATGATAATGCCGCTAATATAATATTCCTTCTTTCTTGTATCTGTCTGCCTCTCAGGTCGTTTTACTAATTACAATAAGTAATTTCGACTTCTTTGCGCTCTCTTTTAACGCATTCGAGACCGAAAGAAATTCATATCAGTCAGTAGGCAAGGGTATAATATACATATTTTATATATAACTTATGTAGTAATGTATATATCATGTTAATTTCATATTTTTTTCAATATATATATATATATATATATATATATATATATAACTGTACATAATACATTATAGAATAACATAGTATATAATTTTATATTTTAAAAATATGAGGCATACTATTTAAGATTGTCATCGATTTAAAATCAAAGTATGAAAAGGATACCCTGGAGAGAGTAAAACACAGAATCATTCTAACTAAACATTCAAATCGTAGCGACACCTAGGTATCGTCTTACAATTAAATCTCGGTCTCGAATGGATTAAAATGAAATACATACTTGCAGCTTCAACATCTTCAATATCGAGGAGATTCAAACTTTACAAATAAATGTAAATTGCGATGTAAAACAAAGCGATGTAAAAAGGGAAAAGGAGGAAAGAAGGAACAGGGAAGCAAAGAGAAGAAACGAATTTTTCATTTTCTCGAAACTGGATCAAGTTTCAGGAAGGCCATCCAAGTAATTGATGTCCTCTGTACTTATTTGTTAATCATGCGCGGAATCAGAACGATTCGACCTCGTTCCAAAGCAAATCGTTACTAGAGTAGAGACGGGAATTAATAATTCGTGTCAATTGTTCGATCGTGTTCACAAATTCAAATGCGGTTGAGTGGCGGAAACCATTTATAACACGTCCCATACAGCGTAGATCGCATACACGTCTTAGGATGTATTTTTGGTACTTATATATACTCTATATATATTCTTACTCTATATATACTTATATGTACTCTATATATATTCTCTATCTTAGATATACCATAAAATATTTCGTGAAATCGCGTATTCGTGTCTAATGTCAGGGATTCTCTTTCCATAAGTCTGCGTTTTCTATATTATCTTTCTTCCTTATCAGTAGGCATTCTCACAATTTGTGATTAATACTGCTCGTACAGGAATGTTAGGTTTTTGACGTTGTAAAATTTCACGTGAAATAATAATGCCTATATATTGACTAATTTATCAATTAATTAAATCCGTGTATATCAAGTTTTCTATAATTTAGTACTTTCGTGTAACTACAGAAATTTGATGCAATATAAAACTTGATTAAAACAGCGATTCATTAGGAAACGAGAATAATGATGCAAATATTTTTTGTAGCCATTATATAGGATTTCGATCGCATAATTAATCAGTATCAACTTATCAGTCTTTAACGGAAGAACATAAAGAAGGGCAGGCGGTACACAGACCGCAATCATGATCATTTTCATGTAGACGGTCAGACTGCCGTACATCTTCGTTAGTCGTCAAAAGTCGCGATGAGAAGCGTAAAAGAAGTGCACTAGCCAGAAGTATCTGCGACAGAAATAAGAATACACTCGTTTTCGCATGATTGGATCAATTTCGCGTGGGACTAACCTGATTGAACCTAACGCGGGATAATTGCTCAACTCACGACCTTAACCAGCCCGCTTGATTCTCTGTAAATGCTTGAAATTGACGCTTGGATTCTTTCCAGATTAACTAGCTTTGCCCCTCCCTCCCTTTATCTATTTTCTTAGATCAACTTAGAATGGATCGAACAAAGGCACAAAAGAATTCGAAGAAAACAACAACTTATTATCCAAATTGTTCATCGAGGGTAATCAATGCTGTATACTTCCTAGAATTAGGATGAATAGGGATTTGGAGAAACCCACCGGCCATGTCCAGAATAATAAAATATCTCGCTTTTGCAATCTCGCGACTTGATCCGCAGTGAGGGGTAAAGGATACCGATCCGCGACCGTATATTTATTTAGTTCTCGAAAATCTACCTATCATCTATCTGAACCATTGTTCGTCTTCACGAGTAACACGGGGCTCGCGAACGGTGAATTACTAGGCTTTATGATTTTTGGCTGTAATTAAGTCGCTTGTTCTATCACGTACTACTCTGCGCTCGCGAAGTCTATTAGGACTCCTTGTACGGCGATGTTAGGATCAATTAATTGTACTTCTAACTGTCCTGTATTTTTTTGTACGAGTACGTAGGGAACCCGTAACGGATGAATCTCTGAATTTTCGAAAAGAAAGATTAATCGACTTTTATCACTACCACGTACCTCATTGTCAACTTCATTGACATCGATCTCGTTTTCAGCGGTTTTATTACGGGCATGAATTATTTTTGTTTTACACATAGCGAGGCTAGTTTGTGTAATATTACGTCAAGATCTTGGCTTAAAATTTGACGAGCAATCGCGATATCGTATTTTTAAATAACTATCAGTCAGGACATGAAAAATTTATCTCTAACCACTAACACCTGCAACGGACAAGATTTGAGCGATACGTTCAGTACCAACATCTCTTATTCCTCGCATTACTACTATATCAATCGTTCTTTTGCCAGAAATTCTCATGACTACGGATTCTTTAATTAGCGAACACTCGGCTCCGAAATCGGGGTAAAATGGAAACGACTCACCCGGATGGCTTGATCTACCAGTTAGCGCGTCCACTACGTAGAAGTCGATTCGACACTCGGTATTGAAATTATATTCAGGGCACTGCTTTGTAAAGGATTTTCCTCCATAATCAGATTGGTAGCTGCGCACCATGCAGCGGAGTCGAAAAATTGTTAGATTCCACACTCGATTTTTTGTACTAGCGACGGAATTAACTCGCGCACGATGGTCGTAAGCTCTTGCACTGTTATAACCGGCACTGATCCCACTTCTGATGTCGGGTTTACATTAGAATTAGGGTTAGGGGCGTGAAACAAATCTTCGTTTGGGTTACATGTTGTCGTTATGCAATAGAGAAGACACTGACTAGTGTAAATACGATTATTATAGAACCGGACAAGTAACCGTGGTAGTTAGGTACCTGAGAAACTAATGACAATGATCCTAGGTTCAATAACGAATCCGCGGTCGACGGGATGATAGATGAACGTACTCACAAAATCTAAGTCGGACGCGTAATATTCACTGGTCGTAAAGAGTTACTCCTTTCATCAATGAGATCGCGAGCGAGAATGCCTTTCCCGTCCCGATGATGCCACAGAGGAAAACTATAATGGGGTGTGTCTAAGGATACGAGATCATCGGATTCGTCGAGAAAAGCCTTCGTTCAGAAAGTAAGGGAAATTGTCGTTGCTGCTAATTGGTCAATCTCCATATCGGTGGTTAGAAAAAGATGCTAGCCGCCCTCGAGGGAAAGTTGCTAGTGGGAGACGCCGCTCGTTGAAAAATATGTCTCCCCTATCTTCCCGTAGTTGGGACAAAGACTGTTTGTCTGTTTGAAGGACTTTAGTTAACTAAACCTTAAGATTTATAACGGGCCCTCGGGCTAGCCGAACATGTACTGCGGAGACGCATCGACATCTGGCAATCATCTTACTCGAAGAATAGGGTCTGCGTGTGGCGAGCCACGGGACAGAAACCGTTGGAATGTTTACTGTCGCGTGTCGCCACGAATATTTCTTTTGAGGAGAGCTATAGAATTACTCCATACCTTTGTTAGGCAAAGCGTTCATCCCGTGACCGCGGCTACGTTCGGCGACTGACTGTCGCCTCGAGCCCAAGCTCATTATCACAACTCTCGAACAATTACAATCGGATTGAATAACTACAATTGTTCAATTACAGCTATAGTAGACTCTAGGTTACAATGTTGCGGGATTATCCAAAATTCCAAAGGCTCCGGTGTTCTTTCATCTCCGACATATATATACATATACATAACTGTGTGCGTATATATATAATATACGTATAACAGCCAAAGTTCAGCTCTCAAGTGTACGCAAAACTTTTATGTTCATTTTACGCTATACCAGTATGTTTCATGAATTTGTTTGCTAACAGTATCGAAACAAATAAGAAGCAGAGGACGAGCTACTCATGAATTGTTTTGCCAGCGTGTACGCTCCCAATAATTTCTATTTGAGAAAACATACTTGTTGCTATTGCAAATACAAATATCTTTACAGTCGACGCTTTTGCCGTGAATCATTGGCTAACATGTAAAATCGAGAAAAAACATGGTTTATTGTGATGGAAATGTGGAAAACCGCAAAACCGATATAGAAGGGAAAATAAAGGAAAGGAAGGTAGGGATAAGTAGAAGCTTGGGGCCAAGTTTAATTCACTGAAACCGAGCTGCTTGTATTATCACAAAACAAAATTGCCAGTACGTCATTTCCGTACTCTCGTCCTCGCGAAAATGGTTTTGCTCGTTAAGAAAAAACGAAGAGACAGGGAAGAGAGGAAAAAGCAAACGGAGAGCGCTTTTAAAAAGCTGGCGAACCGTGTGTTACCACAACGAGACACGCGGTGCTATTTGTCGCTTTAAATTGTGTCGCAACTCGTTTTTGAGATCTTTGCCAGGGACGCGTTAAAACACGCTGCAAATATATTTCTGGCTTTTCTGGGGTTTAACTGAAATATGACAAATAACGTTGTAAAACATATGTACTTATGACTTACAGAGTAATTGAGTGTACAAAATATAATAGCCAGCGATTTAGGGCTTTAAAAGATCAAAAGAAAAGAAAAGAAAAGAAAAGAAAAGAAAAGAAAAGAAGAAAGATAATATGTTGTGGCAGTCTAAGTCGATCTAAGAAAATAGATAAAGGGAGGGAGGGGCAAAGCTAGTTAATCTGGAAAGAATCCAAGCGTCAATTTCAAGCATTTACAGAGAATCAAGCGGGCTGGTTAAAGTCGTGAGTTGAGTTAGGTTCAATCAGGTTAGTCCCACGCGAAATTGATCCAACCATGCGAAAACGAGTGTATTCTGATTTCTGTCGCAGATACTTCTGGCTAGTGCAGTACCTACACAGTGGTTGTTGAAATAACCGCTTCTCATCGACTTCTTTTACGCTTCTCATCGCGACTTCTTACGACTAACGAAGATGTACGGCAGTTTGACATTCTACATGAAAATGTTCATGATTGCGGTCTGTGTACCGCCTGCCCTTCTTTCTGTTCTTCCGTTAAAGACTGATAAGTTGATACTGATTAATGATGTGATCGAAATCCTATATAATGGCTACAAAAAATATTTGCATCATTATTCTCGTTTCCTAACGAATCGCTGTTTTAATCAAGTTTTATATTGCATCAAATTTCTGTAGTTACACGAAAGTACTAAATTATAGAAAACTTGATATACACGGATTTAATTAATTGATAAATTAGTCAATATATAGGCATTATTATTTCACGTGAAATTTTGCAACGTCAAAAACCTAACATTCCTGTACGAGCAGTATTAATCACAAATTGTGAGAATGCCTACTGATAAGGAAGAAAGATAATATAGAAAACGCAGACTTATGGAAAGAGAATCCCTGACATTAGACACGAATACGCGATTTCACGAAATATTTTATGGTATATCTAAGATAGAGAATATATATAGAGTACATATAAGTATATATAGAGTAAGAATATATATAGAGTATATATAAGTACCAAAAATACATCCTAAGACGTGTATGCGATCTACGCTGTATGGGACGTGTTATAAATGGTTTCCGCCACTCAACCGCATTTGAATTTGTGAACACGATCGAACAATTGACACGAATTATTAATTCCCGTCTCTACTCTAGTAACGATTTGCTTTGGAACGAGGTCGAATCGTTCTGATTCCGCGCATGATTAACAAATAATTACAGAGGACATCAGTTACTTGGATGGTCTTCGCCATTTCAACGTAGCATCGATGACATCCGGTAATTGGACTCAAAGTGATTTGCTTAAATCGATTAATTTGATCAAACCAACCAATTACTTTAATTAATGCAAGCTGTACTCGAGATTCGCGCATCTTGTGTATACACACCGGGTCAGACAAAAGTTTTCATTCATCCCAGTAGAACTTTCGTAGTCCTTGAGGACGAGTGTCGCTTCTCGTGCATCTAAAGTTTCGTTCAAATTAGCCGATTTATTTGAATTCGATCGACTGGAAACCTCTTTGTCACTGTGAATTTGTTACTTAATTGATACTCTTATACGCCTTTGTCCTTTAAGGTCTTACATCCATTTTTAATTAGTCAAGTCGTTTGACTTTTCACAAGTATTTTGAAACTATTTTACTAGCGCGAATCTACTTTTTTTTACTTGAGATTATCTGCTATTTTTATTGAAATGTATATGTACGTATATACACTTTTGAATTTTAGCCTTCTATTATTCTTATATCCTTTAAACGTCATTTCAAGCTTCAAGCGACTTTAACTCAAATAGCTCGATTTCAAGTTCTAACGTATACTGTAAAGCACACTTGCGAAGTGAAACAGTAAACACGATATGAAAACTCTCTCCCCAGTAAGAAATCGAATATCCAATTTCAATCGTTCTTCATCGATGAAGCATCAATGCTACGTAGAAGCATCGTGGCAGCCGCAATGCGGATCCGTTGCGGATCCGAACAAAAATTTCCTGGCACGATCGTTTTCGTAACGCTATTAGCCGTTTCAGTATCAGGGATGTTTTAAAAATCCGTATCGGATTGTACCATGAAGCGCAATAGCGCTTCGTTTATTTATTTACGAGAAGTGCCGATCAACTCGATTGCACTGCTCTTTTTTTTTTGTCGAAACATACCGTTCAACGCGTTCACGCTTCACTTCATCAGCTATATCAGAAACGTTACACTAAAGAGTCAAAAGGTTGCCAAATATTCGTGCTTTACCTTTTGTTTGTGTGACGTTCTGTAATTGGTTTTCCAATTCAAGAGGTAATTTATACATTAGTTTTTTCTTTATTTGGTTTACGATTATTTGAAAGAAAAGTAATTACGAGAGGAAACTCTGATAGACTAGTGACAAGCTACGTTCGGAACCGAGCGCGTGGTGAATTGACAATCGTAACCAAACATCGCGACACAGTTCACCACACTACGCGTACAGCATGATCACGCTGAGTGGCGTTGAAACGGTTAACGTAACTGCGCGTACGACCGTCGAATGGCAAAGATATTCAAGCTGAGAATCGTCTTCAGATGCTATAGACGACAACTGTACTGACTTTCAAGGAGAAACCATTCGACATGGTCTTATGCTTGTGCCGGGACCTGCGGTTTGCAGTCTCTGCATCTGCTATCATTCGAAGTCGAAGTGGTGCCAGGTGATCTCATGCAAACCATCCGTAGTGAGTATATGCTCATTACTTAAACACTTAACACAACCAGAGAGAAACTAAAGCACACCGTTAACGCTTGCACGCTGGTCGTTAAAGCACATGCTACGCGAATAGGGTACACAGCGATTCATCTAACTTGCCTTGAATTACTTTTACAAAGAGAAACATGGACAGGAATAATTTTTTGTTACGAGTCGTTTAATTTATTCGTTCGTTAGAACGATTGGTCTGACAAATTCAAAGTCTTGTTCCGTATAAATATTTTTAAACAAGCACGTCATAATCTTTGTATATTTTTTTTATCGCAACGAAACTGTTCAGAGAAATGTTGAAATTATTAATTACAAAAGAAGACATTTACGTTGTAAAAATGTTAGCGAAAACATTTGTGAAAAAGTTACTTTGTTATAAATTCTAGAAAAAGAAATATTGAAAATCACGCCCCATTTATTCAGTTGCACGTATGAAAAGTATTTTGCATTCGCGCAAAAAAATCCCTTAAGGATACATATTTTATAATAATTGGAGTGTCAAAGTTATTACGCGGATTGGCGTACACGTGCCTTTTAATGAAACTAGGTTATTCATTTGTTATTCGTTCCTAACTTTCAACTTTATGATTTTTGCGGAATAAAATTTTATATTCCGGTTCAGTTTATAAATGATTCATTTTGAATTTAATAAAATTAGAGTTACAGTGCAGAGTTATAAATGCATTATCGGCATGAAGATTGCTTGATGTAGGCCATCGCTTTTTTTCTATCCTTCCGATACCATTTTTCTTTTTTTTTTTTTTTTGCGAAACACTTTGCTAGTCGTGAGAAGCAGCAATTCCCTTCTGCGAATCAATTACGGTTCACGAGAAATTGTATTATAGCCTGGAACGTATTCAAATTATCTTCAATTATTCTCGGCTGTTTCCATTTCTATTCGTCTCTTACGTAAGTACTCGTTTGATGTACGTACATAGTGAGACAATAATCGTTAACACCTTTAATGTCTTCAGTATTATAGAATAAGACGCGAAAATACGTTGAAACCTGACTTTTAGATTCGCGAGACTCTATAAGGCTTCGAAAGTCTCTTGTTTCAGGCCGAATAAAAAATTGTAGATGAAGAATTACATTGCGAGGTCTGTTAAGGAAAATTTTAAATCGTATCGTTGTAATAGGATTATTTCAGCGAGGGAAATTACGTGTTGCGTGCGAAGCCACGAGCTTTCTTTCAGGCTAATATACATAATTGTCCTATCGAACTTTCCATCTAAACCGTTGCGCTCACACGTGGATTTTGCATTTCAATTTTCTTACTTACAGTCCAGTTCAGTGAGACCAAGTTAAATTTTTCAGCCCTCAGAGGTAGAATATGTTTTATAGAGAGACGTACAACGCCATGAAGGGGAGACAGATCAATAAATTGGGTTATCTTTAAATTACTGACAATCATTTCATCGACGCGGTTTCACCGACACCGAGTGAAAGGAGAGCTATAAAATTACTCAATGCCTTTGTTAGACGGAGGGTTCGTCCCGTTGACCGCGGCTACGTTCGGCGACTGATTGTCGCCTTGAGCCCAAGCTCATTGTCACAAATCTCAAACAAATACAATTGGGTACAATGACGGCAAATCGTTTAATTACAACTGTAGATTTTAATTACAATGTTATGGATTTTCCCGAGGTTTCAGAGGGAAGGCACCGGTGTCCTCTTATCTCCGACAAATATAAATTTAAATATAAATATACGACGCGTACAAACGTATTCGCAAAGACAGTGTATGATTGCTTGCAAATGACTCTATAACTCGTATAACTCCGTTAATTACCGTTAATAACTCGTGAAACTCGAATAATAACTGACTCGCTCGCGACTGCTTCCTCTTATTTGTACTGGTTGGGCGAGAGTCGGAAAATTCGAATTCGTCTTTGATCGGGGGTTGCACATACGGCGACATTATTTTGCCCGGAGTTTATTTATCGTTACGTTTCGTGCGTTAAGGAAGTGTTAATGTCCGTTTGGACTGTACCTTCGGAATAACTGTTAGTGTACACAATTATTCATCTAATATAGTAAATAAGTAAATAGTAATAAGTAAATAGCTTCATAATATGTAACCTAATTACTAATCTTACAATCCACTCTTACTGTTGCTAATACATCTAATAAGCCTAAAAATTTCTATTATTTTGTTGATTCATTGTTCAATCATTCATAATTTGGGAACCTTTTTTTCGCGAGGAGGGGAAAATGCATTACGCACAGCTGACAACCCGCGTCGCCGGGTTATGTAGGACTCGGCTGATGGCAGTGCCATACCCACTAAATACCCCTCCTCTTCCAATCCTTCTTCGAGCGTAGGGTTACGTCGCCACTGTCAAATAAACATTACTTCGGCGAAACTCCATTCAACGCGTCTACTCCTTATCTATCAAATGCCTCCATTTCCTCGGAGATAGTCAAACATCATCTTTCCCATCTTCTAGTAGCTTCGCTTTGGGCCCTTTCTTGTGTCTGTCTCGCCTTCATCACTGTCCCGTAGAAGCTCTGGAAGGGCCCCCAGATATTGTCGTCGACCGACACCAATGCGATTATATTATTCACTGTAAACGCGTCGACAACAACATTCTCCAGAGTAAACAATACCATGAGATTCTGTAAATTCACAGTCTATAAGATCGTAGAAATAACTTTTATACCACTCAAGAGCGAAAATCACTACATAGTTATACCAGAAAAACCAATAGAACTCAATATATTCTCTAAAGAAGGACATCAAATTGTTAAACTGAAGTAACCCTCTGTGTTAAAAACTAAAGTAACTGTAGACATATTGTATGGAGACAACCATATGAGAATCAGTGGTAATCCCAAGAGCGTTTTTTATAATATTAAGACCAAAATTATATGTCGGGTTATCATTAGGATTTAAGTCGCGTAATGATTCTTCATTTGAATTAGCCATTGTTTTACAAAACAGAGAATATATTTACGCGAATAAACAAGATTTTACAAAACATTATGAATAATGAGTTTAATAAATGATTTGATTAACAAATGATAAGTTTTATTAATAATTAGATTAAAGAATAATAAGTTTATCGAACAATAAGAGGAACGAATAATATATCTTACGAATAATGAATTTAACGAATAATGAGATTAACGATTGATAGGTTTTACGAATAATGAATTTAATTTACGCTATTAACAATGTTCCGGGGTTCAAACGAATCCACAGTCAACGGGATAACTCTAAATAATTTTATAACACAAAAATACGTTTGCTGAATCACTCGGTAAATTACTTGATGTATCACTTTCCAAGGCGATCACACGAATGAATATCTGATGAAAATCTTTTTCGCAATACGACTGCATTTGTTTGTTATATGCTCGCTGTAGACATCGAGAAGGTTCCAATCGTTGTTGCTAGGCAATTTCTGTCAAAAGTTTGTTGTATACTCTTTGGAAACATCAAGAAAGATCCAAACGCCGATACTAGGCAATTTCTGTCTGGAGATTGATTCCTAACACAACGTGTGTCCCATTATATCAGCAAAACGTTTATCCCGTGACCGTGGCTACGTTCGGCGACCAGTTGTCACCTCGAACCCACTTTCGCTTTCACAAATGTCAAACAATTACAAATGACAATTGCTTAATTACAGTTATGATAAAATCTAGGCTAAAGCATTAGAAGGCTTCCTCAAAATTGCAAAGGGAAGGCTCCGGTTTTCCTTTCATCTCCGACATATAAATATAACTAGTAATGTAGACTTATCCTTAATGCTTGACACCTTAGAAAATACACCTAAAGTAGTGAGCAATCTAAACGGTTATACTGATACCCTGAATCAAATAGAAAATAAAGCCAATCAATTAACTTTTTCGCACAGAATGACACGAATTAAAACTTGGGACCTCACTACGTTGCAGATGATAGGATATATATCCATTGGACTCATATGCTTGTATCTGCTCAATAAGATAGGACTGTCAAAATTATGTATTCACATGTTTTGTTGTAAAATTAAGAAAAACATCGTTAATAATACACCCAATATTAGTACTGCAACACCCCCGTCCCTATAAACATTTACGCACCGATATCACCTATGCAACCTGGAACAGGAAAGAAATCAAGAGTAAGTTTTGAACTATCAACACCGCCCAAGGCCAAATTCCATCCATCGATTCTAAAGAAACGCAAGAACTTAGAGGATTAAGTTCACTCTACGAAGGGGGGAGTGTAACGACCACCCAGGAGACAGGTGTAATGACCACCCAAGACGCAGGCATTCCGCTGACATCGGATATATCGATAACACCTAGCATTGTGATAACTAAGAGAAAAGACAATAGCCAGACCCCTACCCATAAGATATGAGTCATAATAAGAAAATAAAAATCCCGGTCCTTTAGACAGTAACCTCAGTTTGTAACCTGCAGTTAATAAACCATACGAATGAGCTTTTGCTCATTACTCCTACTTATAAAACTTCGTTCTTTTATTATGTGACACCACTATCGTTTACTCTCAGCCCACTAGCTGTGTCCTGTTTCAGGTCCTCCCTACTTTCTAGCACGTCGATATCCTTGATCTCCATAGATACTCTACTCTGGAGGGAGGAAACACAGACCCTGTCCCCAATAATTTCTTTAATCGTGAGGGCAACATCCTCTCCTATGACCCCGCTTTCTATTCCACGAGGATATTTCTGCTCCTTGTTCGTCTAACGTCCGTGCTCACACCCAACGCCTCCTTCGCCACTATAAGCTCCTTATAAGTATGAATCCAATCCTCATCCTTCAGACTGTTCCGCTCTATTGATGACGAAAAGATCTTCAAGACTCCTCGCAAGCCTGTCCTTGGAGGGACCCTCCGGTGGCACATCCCGATCCATTTTGGCTCTTATGACTCGATACGGCCGCTCCCAAGGATTCTGGTCCAGAGTTGTGCAAAACTCTCTCCACTTTTCGTCGTTAGTGTGCTCGATCGTCCTTTTTAATATTCTCCTAGCCTCCTTAAATTCGTTTACCATATGACCAGCATTGTCTCTCCCAGCAGCCACTGCCCGCCGCGCCCTTCCTCTTGATCTCGTAGTTGGCCTTCTCTACCCGGACAACTCCTCGTTCCACCAGTGATACTTTTCCTGCCGCGCGGCGGGAAAATCTTTTTCAATTCGTCGGTACACGTACGTGCCAGACATTTCTGGAATTGGACGACGTGTCTTGTGTCGTGTAAAATTAAGGTAAAAATAAGGAACTTGTTAATTTCCGAAAAGGAGATTAAGTTCTTTTTATTTTTTTTACTCAATTTATACAATTTTTTCGGTTTGCGATGATACACTTTCGATACTTGGATTAGTTAAGAATTTTTTTATTAGACTGACTGGATGATTTTGAAGGGAGCATTTATATTCTTCCATTCGTTGGAGTGGGAGAAGGTTTTGTTTATACTTAGTGTAAAATTCGGAGAACGGCTGGAGTGATCGAATGCCACTCAGGCGGCTGAGAACGGGTGCTGACCGGACGGTCACACGCGATAAGGCGTTCGGAATTTCGGTTTGTTATATACAGTTGCTCGAATTTCGTCTGTGACATTCCCCCCTTCTTAGATTGAACTTGATCCCTCAAGTTTTCTTCAGAAGACTTTTGTGGAATCGGACTTGACGTGGCTTGAAAATTACAGCTGATTCCTCCTCTTCATCTGAGTGGTATGTGTTGGTTGGAATATAGATGTTGGGTGTTGAGCCCAGGGTGAGTGGTACTGGTGGGGCTGTCGCATTGTGGCTGTTGATTACAGTTTCATTTCGGCAGCAAAATAAATTGATACATAATTTGTTCGGTATACATTTCCTGATGCATTTGAATACCCCTATTTTGTTTAATCCATATATACCTAGTATGCCTAATGCTATGTACCCTGATATCTGGAGCGTGGTTAGTCCCCAATACTGTATATTTTAAATTCTGTGTTCGAAATTAAGAGTTTCTATCTCGTCGCCTATTTTATCGATCGTTGTTTTATAGCCTTGTAAATTATCTATTATTTTCGGTGCTCGCTCGAGTTTATCTAATAGATGAGTGAAACTATCGTTTGTTTTGAGCGCTAGGGTTTTGTTTTGATTTCGTATATGACTTCGTTTTTTGTTTCGCCTATACGCATGTGTTCGTCTTTGTACAATATATCGCAAGAAGTGTTAGCTCTTATGATGGAAGGCTTGTCAAGTTTTTGTAAGGTATGTTTCGTTTGGCAAATTGTGTCTATTTCTATCGGATTTGCTGGTATCGCAATGTAACAGTTGCTAGTTTTGAGCGGTATAAAGCTAATGTCTTCAATCTTAAGTACAGTTATTTGACAATGTTTAATGTGTGGTTTAAAATTTATTATTTCGCTGCGACAATCGGTTCTTGAATTTCTGTCATGGATTGGTAGTGTTTGTTTGCATATAGTGGTTCCGGTTCGATTCTTACAAAGTTTGTTGAAATACTCGATATCAGCGTTTATAAATGAAAGACCTGAAGTTAAATATATCTGATGTTCGACTACTGGAGCCAAAAATACTCCATTTCTTTTACTCGGGATAGGATATACTTGTAATATGTTCCATTCTGTGTTAGAGACTAAAGGTACTATGATCTTGAAAAATATTTTGTCATCTATTGTGAAGATTTTAAGATCACTGATGTCGAGTATGAATTGAAAATGTTCGGTTTTGGCAGAAATCGCGGTGTTGTACATCTGGCTACCTATTGTCTTGGCGTAATTTTCTATGAATTCATTGGGGTCAAGTATTTGTGGACTAATTATTCCTTGTTTGCCTAATATCATGACGTTAAGTATTTCATCTAATTGGAAGTGTAAAGTTTGCATCGCGGTGTCGACTTTCATGATCATCTTAAGCATAGATCTATCGATATTTGCCTGCTGTTGTAATTTTAATATATCACTATATGATCTCTCTAAGTGGTTTAGGTTTTCTGAGTTTACAATTTTTCTAATAAGTGATGTTTGATTAGCTATTATGGTCTTGATTTTATTATTATCATCGAATAGTTTGTCCATATTTTTGTTTATGAGCGTAAGATCATCATCGTCGAGAGTCCCGAACAGACTTTTCTATACGGAACCTATGATGTTAAGCAAACCTCGTGTGCTCCGGGTATGTGTTAACGCTTTCAAGTGTTTTGCGAGTTGTTTTAGGTTATTGATGCGATTTTGTAATCCGCCTAACTCTTCGACGTATTGTTTGCTGATTGCACGTGAGTCTATTGTTAATTTATATGATTCTATTGCGCTTATCTGTTCGTATATGTCGCTAGTGTCTAATCCTACTATTACATTGGCAGTGTCGCTGTATAAATATCCTTTTCCTATGTTTTCTACGAATACAGAGTTTCCTTCTAATGGTGTAATATTTATTTGCGCGGATACTATTCCGGCAAAGAGGAGCGTCGACCACCATTGATAAAGCATATCGTTGTCGGTTTTCCTTCCAGGTAGACTGTTTTTGACACTGCTTGTTTTGGAGGTACGTCGTTTTCCGAGTATGCCGTCTTCTATAATTGGAAAGTTGTCTTCTACCACAAAAAATTCCAGAGTTTTGCCAAATAGTTTTATCAAAGCGTGTTCGTTGGTTTTAAATTTAGAGTGTCCCATCGAGAATTTCCGTTCTTTTGTTATTCTTGGTCGTAATACGCATCTTCGCTTGAGTATATTAATTCCTGCTCCGCTGTCAATGAGGAATTTATGTCGCTGTCCGTCGGATCGTAAAAGTACTGTGGGTAGTCTTCCTGTTGTGGCGTTAATTCGTAGGTCTGGTCTATTGGTTCCTCTATTTCTTCCTTGTGTGTCTCGAGATTGTGGACTGCTGGTGGTCTCGGAAATTGGCTGGGTGTTCGAAAATTTTTACATTGACTGGAGACATGTCCGATTTGGTTGCATTTGAAGCATTTTAATTGTGTCCTTTGGGCAAGTGGTATTTGTTCGGTTTGTCGGAAGCTTCTTGGCATTGGATTGGGTGTTGGAGTTGGTTTTTTAGTGATCGGATTAGGATTATTGGTTGTTAGTCGTTGCTGCTCAGGAAGTCGTAATCGTTCTATTGGTTTTGGTCGTCGATTTCGATCTTCCCTGAAGAATCGCTCGATGTCGGTGGCTTTCTTTTCGGCTTCAAGGATATTGTATGGTGGATTGGCGAGTAGTAATTGTCCTATTTCGCCTTTCAGGCCTCGGATAAAATCGATCACGGAGTCTTTTAAAATCCTGTCGTTCATAGCTCGTCTAGTAATTTCGTCACGGTATTCGTTCGTTATACTGTATTGTAACTTATTGAGCGCTCTGCGGAACCTGATGATATAATTTTGCACACTTTCGTCGTGACGCTGTCTCGTTTCGCGTAGCTGGTCTTGATGTTCTCTAACAGAGTCTTGGGTGGCTACGTTTCGTCTTAGGGCATCGTACAGGTGTCCGTATTCGTATATCGGTATATTGCAGATGGCCATTGCGGCTTTACCCGCGATTTTCCCGATTTTGATCATTTTTAATAGTAGCGTGGGTTTGCTACACATGGCTCGTAATTCGCGTACTTCGCGTATGAATTCTTCTACTCCGATATTGTCTTCGCCGTTTAATTGCGGAATACATACTATCGCGTCTTTGGCCCGTAAGCTCGGAGAGGCGAATTGCGGTGGACGGTCTTCGCAAGAGGGATGGTTGCCTTCTTCTGTTCGAATTGGAACGCATGGTGGGGAAGTTCTATCTCTCGCGGCAACAGATTCGTCCATAGTAATAAGGGAGCCTAGTTCTGTAGTAGCGTCGCGTCCTATTTTTATTTTAGAGATATTTTTGTCTAATAGTTCTATTTCCGCTGCACGCTTCTTATTTTCACTGTCGGCCGCTCGTTGTGTCTCTTCTACACGTTGCGCAAGAATTTCAATTTGTTTTTGTATCACGTCGAGTATGGCACGAATCGAATTGTCCGTACCTCCGTTTGTAGAAACGGTTTCAATAGTTTCGACTTTGTCTTTTCGTGATGTGGGCATGATTCTAATTGAGCTTATTGAGTCTGAACTACTGTTGCTATTTGGACTCGAAGCGCTTGAGAAACTGGGTTTTCTCACACGGTATCGTGAAAATGAATCCAGATTTTTCAGCTTACCGTAGTAGCTATGACCGTTGAGGAGTCTCAGCGATGTTTCCTCTCTGGTTGTTTCTAGATTCCGAATCTTATTCGTAGGTTTGCTCTGCGCTGACCGTAGTCCTCTCGTCTAGTTTCACCGTAGTGGAACGTTGAAAGTTGCTGCAGGGCTTCGTAGTAGCAAAGATTCGCACTGGGTCCGTTGATCCTTCGATCTTCAATGATGCGCGTACGCCGAAATCGTAATTTCGTTTGCACTGAAGTGAATAGATCCTGGCATGGATCGCCAAAAATGTCGTGTAAAATTAAGGTAAAAATAAGGAACTTGTTAATTTCCGAAAAGGAGATTAAGTTCTTTTTACTTTTTTTCCTCAATTTATACAATTTTTTCGGTTCGCGATGATACACTTTCGATACTTGGATTAGTTAAGAATTTTTTTATTAGACTGACTGGATGATTTTGAAGGGAGCATTTATATTCTTCCATTCGTTGGAGTGGGAGAAGGTTTTGTTTATACTTAGTGTAAAATTCGGAGAACGGCTGGAGTGATCAAATGCCACTCAGGCGGCTGAGAACGGGTGCTGACCGGACGGTCACACGCGATAAGGCGTTCGGAATTTCGGTTTGTTATATACAGTTGCTCGAATTTCGTCTGTGACACTTGCGTCGTCGTTCGCCATAAAATTGAGATTCTCGTCGAACCTCGTCAGGAATTTTCCCGCGTCAATGTTTTTCGTCGACTATTTAAAACTCCTACGCGTCGGCTTCTTTCTATTTTCCAAAAACTCGTGGAATAAATATGGGTGATCCGAGAAAGAGTACCAATCCATAACGGAACTTCTTTTCCTACCCTGTCTCATTCGTCTACTAACACTCAAAATATCCGGGAAGCTCTTGCTTCCATTCCTGGCGAAGAAATACGTTCCCGCCGTCCTAATCGGCATCAGCTCGTTTCTTGTCAGAGTACCAAGCAGATACGTTCCCCTCGTCTCTGTCCTCCTGCTAGTCCAGGTTGTGGATTTCGCGTTAAAGTCGCCGGCCACTAACAGCGCCGGAGCTCTTCTCCGACCGTCCCTTATAACAGCCTCCAATTCCGCTATGTAGCCGTCGATCTCCTGCCTGCTCACATTGGGAGAACAATATCCACTGATACACATAGTGTCCTCGACCCTGACGCCGATCACTCCCTCTTTGCTGATAAAAGTCCCGCTTGCTGCGTGCCGCCCATTGAACAGTGTGACCCATAGCGACGCATCCCCAACCGCATCGTTGTACCAATACGGCAACTGTCTGTACGGTTCGGAGATGAACACTACATCCACCCTGTTCTCACACGGATACTGCGACAAGTCTTGTGCAAGCCTGCGTCTATTCAGGTTTATCTGCAGGACCTTTATCTTTTCCCGCGCTTGTACTCCACCCTAACCATCGGACAGGCCAACGAGCCCGTAACGTACCTTGAGTTCGCTCCTTCATGCTTACAGCGCATCGCACACTTAGGCTCCTTTGTGCACTCTTTCATTATGTGTTCGCTGCTGCAACATCTTCTACACAGCACGACACCGTGCACCTTGCAGCCGCATGCTTAGCATATGGCATTTGTAGCACCGTTGTAAGTCCGGTAGCAGCATTCACCTCAACGCTTCCTCCACTCATTATCCCTCATTCTCTTCTAAGGGCCTCCACCAGCTCCCCCTTGGTGGTAAGGGGATCAATATTCTTTATCTGAACCGTAGCCCTATTCGTTAGCGCAGATATCTCCGTCGCATCGCCTAAGGTGGCCTGGAGCTTCTCGGCCATCTCGCGCACTACGATCCTCCTATCGAACTCGATGAGTAGATAACCAGCCCTGGTCTTCCTCATAACCGTCGCCCCTCGATCGTATTTCTAGCCGCCATTATTTTTCTATATATTTCCATCTAATCCCGACCATCCTTCACTTTGATCAGGATCGCCTCTTTCCTCTTCCGCACGTTTTAATATCCCTTTACCGCCTACTCTTCCCCCCCTTTCGTTAGCACGTACACCAGAGGATGTCGACCTCTGAGGCCCTCTTCTTTCCCTCCTTCTTCTACCGACCGTGCTCCAGCCCTCCGAGTCTTCGCTCCTTTCTCTCTCCGAACCTTCATTGGCAACCGATCGATCGCACATCTACGCATAAGTCGGCTCCCCCTTCCTGAGCCTCTTATCTGTTGCTGCGATCTTCCTCCCATCACCAGGGGGCACCATCTTTCTTTTTGGATAGTCGGTCGCTACCCTTTCACCCGTGTCCTCCCTCCTCTCATCCCATACTACACCTCGCTTCCCTACCTTCCGTACGACCCCTTCCATTTTTTCATGGCCAGTCCTCGTCTTCCTCCTTCTTCTCGTTTGACCGATACATTGGTCCAACGACATCACAATACCCTTGATCACATTTCCAATCTTTCTGATTCCCTCGTTCCTCTCTTTGTCGAGATTGAGCTTTTTCACCAGAGCATTCAGCATCTGCACTGCCCCTGACAAAGCTTGCGTGAAGCTCTTCATCTCACTCATCGTGATCGTGATTTCTTCTCCGCCACGCTATTCGGAGCGTCGATATCCTTCCTCGCGCTCTCCGCCGTCTCGCTGCCCGCAGGTAGTGGTTTCCCATATCTAGCGTGCGTACTTCTTTCTACCGCTCTCCACGCCAGATATTTCCATCCTTTATCGTTTCTTCCTACAATCGGCGTACTCTGTTCGTTGTCTCCAACACCGAACAATACTTCCTCGCCTTCCGATTCGTCACCGACTTCCACCTCCATTTTTTCACTTATAATCGGGCTACTCTGGAGCCTCTTACTCGGCTTAAATGGACTAAACTCTTTTTCCTCCTCCTTTTCCTTCGGCTTCAGTATCACAGTGATGGTAACATCGCTCAATTTAATATTTGAGGTAGCCCTAGGCATCTCCCTCTTCCCATCCTTTCTTAGTCCAGTCGCCCCTTCGTCCTCGCCCGAATACTCCTCCGTCCCGTTGGATTCAACTTAATTTCCCAAGTCGCTTTTCCCGTACGAGGGGGTGCCTCGTGGTCCACCTCCCCCCGCCGTTCTTCCAGTAGCTAGATGACCTTCGGGTCGAGCTTGGAAAGCCACTCGAAACACTGACGGGTCCTGGGGGCTCCGAAATCCCCTGCGCCGTAATTTTATTCCCCTTTTCACCTTATCCATCATAAAAATATAAATCTCGTAGTCCAAAAAACACAGCCGGCCGTCATAAGTTCTAGCCAAATAACCATCCCAATAAAGAACAATCATAAGCCCAAAAACTCGCCAGGTCGTCAACAAAGGTAATTTAAACCATTATCAGACATATAATATCAGACGTATAATAATAGTAACCCTATAATAATATTTTTTATTTTCTATTTATTTAATCTTAGTCCGTGCCTTTCGGCTTTGAACGACTTCCAGATTACATCTCTTATATTGCCTTTACTTATATCTAACGCTTATCCTTCTTTGGCTTTTGCTTCCTTGCTGTGCTCCTTCCCTGTCGTTCCTCCCCCTCTTCTGCTACTCTTCTCTTCACTATTATCGCTTTCCGTTCTGCCAGTCCTTCTCCAGTCTCCTTCAGCACTTCCCCATGTTCCTTGCTGCTCCTGTAATCTCGCATTCCTCTACTACGTGCTTCAGGTCCTCCTCTCCTTTTTTGCATAATCTGCATCCTCTTTCTCCCTCCTCTTTCCAGTATTCTCTTGCCCTGGTTTCGTTACCACATCTAAATCTTGCTACCATACTTCTGTCCTCCCATTTCATCTTTCCTTCTAGGCATTTTGGTAGTCCTTCTTTTGCTATGTTTCTGTAGTATCTGTTGTATTTATATTCCCTTATCCTTTTCTCCCTCTCCTCTGTTTCTCTTTTCCTTCTTTCTTCTATGATCTGGTTCGCTGTCATCCTTTCTTGTCTATCTCCTGTCTCCCCTTGAATCCTTCCCTCTCTCGCCTCCTCTAACCTCATCATTCTTTTCCTTGCTCTTTTCCCTTCTTGGCCCTTTCCCCAATTCTTTTCTCCCTCCTTTATACATTCCTTCACTAATTCCTTCTTCGATTCCAAGGCTTTCTCCTCATACTTTACTGCTCTTTTCGTTGCCTTCTCTCTAATTTCCTCTATCTTGCACTCCTCTCTCAGGATGTGGTTTGGCGTTGTTGTGTCTAAGCCTAGCAATCATCTCACGTATCTCCTTTTTACCCTGTCCAGTCTCTCCTCTATGTTCCATCCCCACACCTCCGCTCCATACAGCGCTACACTCTCTACCAGTGCTCCAAACATCCTCATTCTCCTCTCCTCCTACGCTCCATGTCTTCTTCATCGCAATTGCTGCCCTCTTTTTTTGTCTTGAATATGCTTCTCGTCGCTCCCATTTTCTGCAGTATGTACCCTAAATACCCTCCATTTCCTTTGCCTCCTTTTGTTCCTTCTCTTTTCAAACACTATTACTTTCGTCTTTTCGGTGCTCAATTCCAGTTCCACTTCCTCTAGGAATGTCTTAAATCTCTTCATCATTTCCTTTAACTCCTCTTCTGTGTCCGCTATCAATACAATGTCATCCGCGTATGATAGTGACCATGCTTTCCTATCTCCTACCACTATGCCTCCTACTTGCCCTTTCCTCATTTCCTCTTCCAGCCCTGCCACATAGATGTTAAATAGTGTCGGGCTCAGCGGGCTCCCTTGTCTCACTCCCCTCACTGTCCAAAACTCTTCTGTGTTGTTGTTCCTGATCCTCACTACGTTCTTTGTCTCCTCGTATATCTCCTCTATCCTTCTGGTTAGCTTCTCGTTCACCCCCATTCATTATCTCCCCCAGTTTCTTTCTGTTAACCCTATCAAACGCTGCCTTTAGGTCCGCGAAGCATGCATATAGCTCCCCTCTTTCCCCGCTCAATTGTTTGTCTATTATGTGGTTCAATACGTACACTGCGTCTTTTACTCCTCTTCTTTTCCTGAACCCAAATTGGCTCTCTCCCAGCTTGTCTTCGATTTCCACCTTCAGCCGCTCGTCTAGAATTCCTGCATAAATCTTATATGCCGTGTCCATTAACGTGAACCCTCTGTAGCTCTTCACTGCTCCCTTGTCCCCCCTCTTGTAAATCGGGCAAATTACGCCTTTTCTCCAGTTTTCAGGTATCCTCTCTCCATTCCATATTTTTCTTAGTATCTCCCATAATGCCTCCCCCACTTCCTTCGGCGTATATGTAGGAGGTTGAATGATGAGATTACTAGTAGGTGAAATCGTTAATGTATTTAAAATTGTCAGTACAATGTCCTAGTCGCGAAACGGCGTTTGTAACGTCATTTGGTCGCAGTTTATAACAATCCGTTTGTGATCGCGTCCGTTTATTTATAGTAGTCGGAGGAAGGCGGAAGATTCAAATTTGTCTTTGTTTTACGGTTACATGCAGCGGCGACGTTGTTTTGCTCGGAGTTTGTTTATTCTTAGATTATACGTAACCTAACGAACTTTATACTCCGAAGCAAAACAACAACATGATTTGAATCGAATTCTAACTCTTGTGTCGCTACACATACTTCCATACCTCGTTTTCCAAGTCATCTCCCCCCTTTGCTTTTTTCTCTTTCAAGTTTCTTATTTGGAATATCACCTCTTCTTTCTCTATGTTGTCTTCTTTCTCCTCCTTTGATTTCTCCTCTGCTCTCCGCCCTTCTGTTCTTCTGTCCTCTTTGTTTTCTGTCCCCTCTAACGTTTCCATAAAATAATTTTTCCACTCCTCTTCCCTTATCTCCTCGTCTACAACCTCTCTTCTTCTCGTATATTTGTTTATGTATTTCCATGCTTCTTGCTCTGTTTTGATCTTGTTGATTTCCTCCATCTTTTCCTCTTCCTGCTTCTCCTTTCTTTGTTTACACCACTGTTTGAATGCCTTCTTCTCCTCTATGAGTTCTTCTCTACTGCATTTTCCTTTCCTAAATTTTGTCATTTTCCTTCTTGTCTCCCTTTTCCTCTCTTTCCACTCCTTGTCGTACCATGCCTTTTCTCCTATGCTCCATTTCCTTATTCTTACTGTCTTCTTTGGTATTGCCTCGTTTATCTTCTTCTTGATTTTTGTCCACATTTCCTCTACTGTTCTTGCCCTGCTTGCCCAGTCTTTACACTCCTCTAAATATCTTCCCACACTTTCTTTTGTCCATTCCCTTCTCTCCTTCTCTTCTTCTTTTCTTTCCTCATCTCTTTGTAACTCTGGTCCCTCTATTTCTATTTCCAACGGCATTTCCAACGGTCTGACTCTACTCTTTTTCCTACCTTCATGCCTGTTATTTTCTCTATCGCTTTCTGGTTGCCAATCGCGTAGTCTGTTACCGATTTTCCCCTCTCCCCCACATAGGTCCACTCATCTCTTTCTTTGTCTCGACCGTTAATTATCGTGCAGCCTCTTTCATCCAGCAACCTTAGAAGCATTCTTCCTTCCGTATTTATTGTCTTGTCTTTTGATCTCCTGCTCTTTTCTTTTCCTAGTTCCTCGTTTATCAGCCTCCCTCTTCTCCCGTTTTTGCATTCCAATCGCCTCCTATGATCGTCACTTCCTCTTCCCTTCCCTCTACCTCTCTACTTCCCCTCTATGTCTACATTTCCTCCATTTCTTTTCATGTTCTTTTCGTGTCCCGATTATACACCGCCACTATTCTATAGGTCCTCTCCTTGTACCTTATTTTTCTTTCTACTATGTCGTCGCCTATTTCCTTATACTCTATTTTCCTCAGATTTTTGTTTACGCCTGTCATTATACCCCCTTTTGCCCTTCCCTTTTTCCATTCTCTCCTTGCTGCCCTGCATTTCCAGTCGTATGCCTTAGGTAGTCTATGCTTTACCCTTTCCCATTTGCTTTCCTCTGTCCATGTTTCCGTGAGGCCGATTACGTCAAATGTCCTCAAATATTCTCATACCTCTTTGTCCTTGTTCATTATCCTTGCTATGTTCCAAAAGCACATTTTCAACCCCTTTATGTCCCCGCCCCCTTTCTTTCTCCTTATCTCATCCTCTGGCCTCTCTCCTTCCTTCTTCTTCTAGTTTTCCCTCGCTTGCGTTCCATCTGTACCATCTGTCTTCTATTTTCAGCTTCTTGTAACCTATTTTTACATATTCCCCTTCTCCCTTCTTACTCCAGCGATTCTTCTTAACCTTTGCTGCATTTCTCTTTCTTTCTTCGTTAAGTCGATATCTATGTAAATCCTCTTCCCCAATTTACCTTTCTCCCTCATTACCCTCATCTTCTCCTCCCACGATTTCAACGTTGCAATTATTATCGTGTCCTTTCTACCTCTACCTCTAATCTCATATTTTCCTTTATGAACTCTGTCACCATCCCGTTATCGCTTTCCTCCCCCCATTCCGCGCCTTTTATTATAATGTTCCTCTTCCTTCTCTCCCTTTCTAGCCCTGCTCCTCCTGAAACTTCCTGATTCTGCTCTCCAACTCTTTCTTCTGTCTTTTCCATCTTTCCCACTCACTGTCCCATCTTTCTCTTTCTGTCTCTCTCTCCTTTCTCCGTCTCTCTCTCTCTCTTCATCTCTCTCCTTTTCCCATCTTTTCCTCTCTTGCTCCCTCTTCTTCTTCCACCTTTCCCTCTCCGCTACTCGTTCCTTTTCCCATCTTTCTCTCTCCTCTTTCCTATCCCTCCTCATCTCCTCCACTAGCTCTACCATCGCCACCAATCCCCTCTGCATTTTCTCCATCCTCTCGTCCCATGCTTCATTGCCTCCCTCTCTCTTTGCTGCATCCTTCTCTGCCACACTGTACCTTTCCAACGTACTTCTGCGATCTTCCTTCTCTCTCGCCTTGTCCGTTATCCTCGGCCTGCTTCTTGTCGCCATCTGTCTTCTTCCTGACCAATTACTTTTTATACTTTCGTCCACCCAACCTCTTCTTTCCTAACTTTGTGTTTCACACATTCTCCTGTCTTCTTTGTCACTTTTTTATACTTTTTATACCCTCTCTTCGTGCTGTCACCCTTTTCTTTCCTTTCTTCTTTCCCTTTTGTCTTCCTCCTACTTTTTCCTCTTCACTTTTCACTTTCGCCTACCTTCGCCCGCATCCAAATCGGAAGTTCGACTTACTTGATATATATTTCGAGCAGCCGCAGGATCAACGAGATCAACAATCTCTTCATTCTCATGAATCCAAGCTTGGATTCATTTTGGCAGTGTTATGGCACTGCCGTGTGAAAAGGAAATGAGCGTTTCGTCCCAGGACTACCGGTGGACTCGTCAGTAAGGCTATGCCCGATAGTCCTTTTTTTAATTTTTTAATGATGTTTATTTAACCCAAGATACAATTCTAAATACATTTTGGTATTCACAATAAACTACGAATTTTGGTAATGATGTATTAGGCAAAGGTACCAATACGCAAAGGTACCAATACGCAACGATACGACGTAGCCATGCTATATTATGTGTCGGCGCTTTACATTTTTTCTGTTTAATACAATCTTTGGGTTTAAGCCGCTGGGGAGCGGAGCTTTTATATGATTTTGTTTTTTTTCTGTCCTGAAAACTTGGTCGCAAAACAGGACGCTTCGGTAGTCTCCTTTTGGGTGCTGTGTAACTTTGGGGAGGGATGGGATGAGAGGGAGGGGGTGGGGGAGGGGGAGGCCAAATAGGTTTATTTACAAAATTTACAAATATTTGCAGTTTACACCTTTGTTATACGGTGTCAGAATTGAATTCTGTCGGTTTAATGGTTTTCTCTCTTATTTTACTATGGATTCGGTATCCACCAATATTTTTTTGCGTTTTTTCTGTGTTTGTCTTTAGTGTTTTTCAGGGGGAGGGCCATGTTGTATCTCCACCTAGTGTCTGCAGTCTGTCCATTTATGTTTTCTTCGTAGAGTATAGTTTTGATCCCTATGTTTCTTTTTATGTGATAGATTATTGGAATATTATTTTGGTCCTGGAGGTAGTTTTTTTTCGTCTAGGTATAGGAAAGCTTCTGGGGGGGATGTAGCCTGTTGTCAGAGTGTTTTTGTAATATGCGTTGTTTGGAAATAGGCGACTGAAGATTAAACTGTTTTCTTTTATCTTTGCCGCTTGCGCGAAGTGGCTTTTTATTAACATCTTTAGAGTGTGACAGTCTATGCGGTGAATGTTGGCTAGGTCGTAGATTATTTTGTTTTTTACATATTTCTTGAATCCGCTGTGTTCGGATCTGTAAGTACTCAAGCGTGCATTGCTTGCATTTTCTTTCGAATATGCGAATTTTTTCCATCTGGAAGGCTGATATGTTGTACCAGATTAGGCAGCCGTAGGTTATGATCGGTCTGATTAGCGCTTGATAGCATAGAATTTTTACTTTGCTGTCGAGATGTTTGGAGTGGAATAGTTTTTTTATTTTCCAGAATGCTTTATTGGCCTTAGTAAGTTGAATTTCGGTGTGTTGCTTGTAGTTTAATTTATAGTCTATGTTTATTCCTAGGTATTTTACGCAGTTTTTGTGTGGTATGAGAGACCCTTTGTCTGTTTTTTCTCTTAGTTGGAATTTTGTGCAGTATTCTCTTTCTATTGGGCCGATTTCACTTGACTTGGGTCTAAACAGTATGGTTTCGCATTTGCTTATGTTGATTTTTAGTTTCCATGCGTGGTAATAGTTGTTTATTTTCTCAAAACGTTCTTGGAGTTCCGTTTTTATTGTTTTAGTTTTGTGGCCTGTTACGTAGATTAGGTCATCTGCGAAGGCTATGGAGCGTTTATGGGTGGATGTATTGAGATTAAAGAGATTTAGTAAGTCACTGTTGTAAATGCTGAAAAGTAACGGGGAATTTACTGTACCTTGTTGCAAACCGTTTGTTATGGAGAATTCTTTGCTTGATGTGTTTGAACCTTCGGTCATTACGAATGTTCTGCTTGCGATCATGTCCCAGACTATTTTAATTAGGTGTTTAGGAAAATTTTTCTTGATCAATTTGTATATGAGACCTGGAATCCAGAGTGTGTCGAAAGCTTTTTCGAGGTCTATTAAGCAGGCGGCTACTCGTTGTTTTGCGTTTAGAGCCCAGCAGATGTCCGACGTAAGTTTGTTTATTGCGTGGATTGTAGAGTGTTTGTGCCTGAAGCCAAATTGATTTTCTGGGATTATGTCATTTTTTGTGCAGAAGGAGGTTAGGGGGTTATTTATGATTATTTCAAATACTTTGTTTATGTTGGGGAGGAGACTTATGGGTCGTAGGTTTGCGGGTGATGAGCCGTCTTTATCTTTTTTTGTTATAGCTATCAATTTGGCTTTTTTCCATTTTCTGGGGAAATATGTGTTGTTTAGTGCATTGTTGAAGAGTACTGTATATTTCGTTCGGTAGGCGCGTGAATAAAATGTTTGGGATGCCGTCGAAGCCGGAGGATTTTTTGTTGTTTAGTTTGGAGAAGATTGTGTTTGGTTGATTGTAATTTGTGAAGTAGTTTATTTCTGGATCTGGTTGTTTGGGGTTGTCTGCGGTGTTTTCGTTTGAGAATGTGCAGACTGTTTTGTTTAGCGTTTTGTCTTGTTCCATTTCATTTTTGAGTTTGTTTGTTTCGGTGATGATAATTCTGTTTAGTTGTTCTCAGCCCATGTGTTCGCTTTGTGTGTGTGTTTTGGAAAAGTGGGTGCCGATAATGTCTAGTTTTTCTGTTGTTTTAGTTATTATGAAGTTACCCTCGGTGTCTTTGATGGTGTTGTGTATCGTTATACCTGCTTCTTGGATGAGGGAGGCCTTTTCTGGGGGCAATTTGAGAGGTGGGATGGGGTTTTGTCCTTTTGGTCTGAAGATTTGATTTATTTCTTAGAACATGTTGGCTGAGTCGTTTTTGGAGATGTTTTTTATTTTATTTGTCCAGTAGTGGTTTATAGAGTTTGCGAATTCTCATTTGCGCTTTTTTTTATATAGTAGGTACTTTAGGAATTCTAATTCTTCCCTGTTGTCGTAAGAATAGTTAAATTTTATATTGTTTATTTTGGAGAGTATGTAGCTTTTGTCTCGATGTAGATCTTTTATTTTGTTGTTGATATAGGGCTCGCGTGAATTTTTTTCTTTTATTTTTGGCACAGATTTTTGGAGAGCGATTTGTGTGTGTTTTTCTATTTCGTCTATGAATGAGTCGATTTGTCTGTTTGTTAGGTTGACGTTGTTGTAGATCTTTAGGTCGCAGTTTTGTTCGAGTATGTTTTGGAACTTTTCCAGTCTGTCTTTTTGTAATTGTACCTGGGTGTCTCGGTCTGTGTTTCGAGTGTTAGGAAGTCAGATGTATTCTTGTTTACGTGAAATACTAGGGCGTTATGGTCACTGTCATATTCTAAGGTTTTGAGAGTGTTATTTGGACGTAGGTTTTAAATTTTAGTCGCGCATCTGCTAGGCATATGTCCAGGTATGAGCCTCCTTTTGGGTAAGAGGGTAGCTCGGAATTGTATAAGTTTATTTTGTAATGGCTTTTATTTTCTAGCCAGTTTCTAATGAAGTTGCCTCTCGTGTTGTTTATTTCGTTTTTCCAGCTCGTGTGTTTTGCGTTAAGGTCGCCTGCTATTATATAGTAGTTTTCCGGTTTGTTGAGTTGTAAGAGTTCGAAAAGTTTATTGAATTCGTCGCTAAATTCTTTCTGGTTTTCGAGGGTTGCGTAGGCTGCAGTAATAAACAAGTTTTCCTTATTGCTTATTTTTATTTTTATGATCGTTGTTTCTAGGATTTTGAAACTTGTTATTTTGTCATTTAGAATTGTTTTGTGTTTTATGGGGTTTTTATGAGGATTGCTGTTCCTCCTCCTTGGCTGGCGTTCGGTCTGTCGTGTCTTATCATGGAGTAGTTTTTGAAGTGTACTTTGTGTTTTTTATTTAATTTTATTTCTGAGATGAGTACGATGTCGGGGGTTTCTTTATTTAATAGGGTTAACGTACTGTATCTTTTTTTGGTTTGAAATTAGAGAGTTGGCATTTATTGCAATTATTTTCAGATGTTTTAAGTTTAATTTATGTGTTTTTTGCTGTAATTGTTGGTTTAGTGGATTTTGGTTATTCATCCTCTGTACTATTGAAAGTGCTGCAGATGGCGTCGATCCTTTTTCGTGCGTTGAGAGTGTTTTTTTTATTTCATTTAATTGCGTTTGTTGTTCTTTTAACGCTTGGAGGATACTTTTTTAAAAGTCTTCGATAACGTTTATAATGCTTTGTTGGGGGGGTGTTATCGGTTGTAGTTGCGCTTTGGCTTGATCGCGGATTTAAGTTTGTTGTTTGTATTGTGTTTTCGATTATTTGATTTAGTTTTGTTTCTTGTTTCACTACATCAGAGAACTTTAGTTCTGGGACGTATTTACGGCTTATTTGGGCAATTCGTTTTATCTTTGTTTCTCTGTCTTTTTTCATTTTTTCGGCTAGCTTTTTGCGCAGCTCTACGAGTTTGGGGCACCCCTTGTATGACGCGGGGTGTCCGTAGTTTTTGCAGTTAACGCAGAATATTTTCTCTTTGGTTACTGCGTTTTCTTTTCTTATTTTGCAGTCTCGTGGATCGTGGGGTTCAGTGCATTTAACACAGCGGTAGTTTAGGTTACAGTTTTGTGCTGTGTGACCTAGTCGCTGGCATTTGTGGCATTGAGTTATGTCATCATTTTTTTATTACTTTTTCCCATTTTATTCTGAAGTAGTTAAAATGGTTAATTTTTAACAGGTTACTTATATTGCTGTATTATGTAAATTGGGAGCAATATATTGTTCTCCCTTGATCTTTTTGTTGTAAATCGTGAGATTTTTGTAAATTGGACGTTACCGTGTCTTTTGGGTCTTGTAGAGTAATGTTGATGGGGGGGGGGGGGGCTTGGTTTCCCTTGCAGGTATCCGTCGGGTGCCCGGCCCCCCGTGGTGATGCTGGTGGCGCTGGGCTTCCTGGGTTGTACGATGAGGTCTGTCGCTCCTGCGGTGTTGATAGTTTTGGCGGTATGGTGGGAGTGTGTTTTCCCATTTAGCCACGTAATATTTCGGTTTTCGTTGTTGAGTAGTTTGATGGTCCCGGCTGTGATTAAGGTTGTGGTTCTGATTCTAGTATGCTAAATCTATTTTTTGTTGTGATCGCTGGAGGTGAGGCAGCTTTTATGGACCTCATGTTTTTGACTTCCTTAGTCCTTTCTTCCTGGGCGGAGTGATACTCTTCTTGTGTGTTTTTGAGGATGTCTTTTTAGTCCTTTGATCTTGGCAATTAGGTTTGGTTGGGGGTTGAGTTTCCACGTCTTTTGCGCGGAAAGTCTTAAACTATTGTTGATTTCTTTGGCTGTTTTTTGCGTGTTTATTTTTCTTTTGGTGGCTTTTTTTATCGAGTTTAAGGTGGGTTCCGTTTCCTTGCTTTTTGCTTCATTATCGATGTCTCCTATTTTTTTATATACTTTTATTTTGTCATATTTTATAATTTTATTTTTATTTTTTATCTATAACGATAATGTCACTGCAATATTTTTCACTCTTTGTCACTTTTTGTCACTTTTTCTTTTTCCTTTAGTGAATGATTGTTTACTTTGACGCGCAAACTGTCAGAACTTAAGCCTGATGTCCCTTTTTGGCTGAGAGGTCCGTCCCGTTCGGAGGTTTACGCTCAACTGCACCCGGTAGTCCCTGCCTTAGATGTAGAGGGAGTCTCGCTAGGTGCGGTATTTGTATCGTGCGCCCGTATATTCTACCGTTAGCGAGATAAACAGACTCGTTGTCGTCGTAGCCCTCTGGTGTTGGCGGTTGGTACCCGCGGATCGCCCGGGAGGTGTTGCGCCGCGTTGATGCCTCGACCTATCGGCGTCCTGTTCATACCGATCGGCCACAAAACTAGTTAAATATGCAAACCGAGTAGCTGTAAAACAAGTTAAAGGAAGGAAAGAACAAGAAAAAGAAATATACATATATATCCAATAACATGAACGTTTTAAAGAAAATCGTGACGGCTATCCGTGGAGGATGATCTGTCGTGATTCAAGCGCGTACATTTGATCGCGATAATTAGATTTCACGATCTTGATCGTAAAATTTAACGTGCTATCTATTGGACGTCATTCTTTCCGACAATTACAAAGACAAGGCTTTAATCGCAAAAATTACTGCTATATGGAAATAAAATATATGCAATAGTAACGTAAGAAAAAATGCAAAAGGAGTTGGGAATTGACGAATCCTTTCTTTTTAAAGAGCAGCAAGAAGAATGAGAGTGGCGGGAAAAGGTATGTACCCCGATGCAAGGCAACAACTGAGAAGGTTGAACGCACCGCTTTTAGAATTTTTTCAAAGTGTATTTACGTCCATTGACGCTTGTCATCAAGCGCTCGAAATAAAGAGACTTTACGGTAAATATGAAAGAGCTTTGAAACCTCATAGTAGTAGCGGATATTAACACTTTCACTCCCGGTGGCAACAACAAATATTAGTGTTCGGTGACAACACGTTAGTATCACGCAGCTATTGATTAAAATCACTAGTAAATTTATGCGGACGGCAAAGAATTAATGAAATTTATGGGAAATCGAAATGCAAAAAGAAGACAACCGTACCTTGTGAGTTAGAGAAGAGGATCAATAATATAATAGAACACGAAGACTAAGAAGCTGAAAAAATCATTCAATATATAGATACTAGTTTTCGGCAATATCAGACCGTGTTATTTATTATATCATGGGTCTCAGTTCATTGGTTTCAATTTATCTATATTTTTACAATGGCTACAAAAGATATTCTTAAATACGCCTCTTTTTATCAAATCGTATGTAATTCATTTCCATAGTATGAAATTTTTGTTATTATGAAGATAGGTTGAATATTACTAAACCATATATATATATGTCGGAGATGAAAAGAACACCGGAAACTTTGGAATTTTGGATAATCCCGCAATATTGTAATCTAGAGTCTACTATAGCTGTAATTAAACAATTGTAGTTATTCAATCCGATTGTAATTGTTCGCGAGTTGTGATAATGAGCTTGGGCTCGAGGCGACAGTCAGTCGCCGAACGTAGCCGCGGTCACGGGATGAACGCTTTGCCTAACAAAGGTATGGAGTAATTCTATAGCTCTCCTTAAAGGAAATATTCGTGGCGACACGCGACAGTAAACATTCCAACGGTTTCTGTCCCGTGGCTCGCCACACGCAGACCCTATTCTTCGAGTAAAATGATTGTCAGATGTCGATGCGTCTCCGCAGTACATGTTCGGCTAGCCCGAGGGCCCGTTATAAATCTTAAGGTTTAGTTAACTAAAGTCCTTCAAACAGACAAACGGTCTTTGTCCCAACTACGGGAAAATAGGGGAGACATATTTTTCAACGAGCGGCGTCTCCCACTAGCAACTTTCCCTCGAGGGCGGCTAGCATCTTTTTCTAACCACCGATATGGAGATTGACCAATTAGCAGCAACGCCAATTTCCCTTACTTTCTGAACGAAGGCTTTTCTCGACGAATCCGATGATCTCGTATTCTTAGACACACCCCATTATAGCTTTCCTCTGTGGCATCGTCGGGACGGGAAAGTCATTCTCTCTGGCGATCTTATCGATGAAAAGAGTAACCCCTTACGACCAGTGAATATTACGCGTCCGACTTAGATTTTGTGAGCACGTTCATCTATCATCCCGTCGACCGCCGATTCGTTATTGAACCTAGGATCATTGTCATTAGTTTCTCGAGTATCTAATCACCACGGTTACTTGTCCGGTTCTATGATAATCGTATTTGCACTAGTCAATGTCTTCTCTATTGCACAACGACAACGCGTAATCCAAGCGAGGATTCGTTTCACGCCCCTAACCCTAATTCTAATGTAAACCCGACATATTTATTCATATAATGTATGCTACTCGTTCTTTTTCCCTTGTTTGGTTTGAAGATCACCAGCGTATGCTAACACTCACATATTATATTACTCCTCCTTTTACTTATTCACCGCTATCCATCATAGACACCATCACCAATGAGCCGTTAATGCATCACACACTTTTTTATCCTACGCTGCTGCTGCTGTACTCGAGTTAATTTAACAGCTATTCCCCTACAACTTATCATGCCAATATTGACCGCCACGCTTCATGTTTCTCCCACTTTAATTGTACTCAAACGATCATATGATTATAATCCTTGTCGCATACACATGTCTCCATATGCATACACTCTGATATCGTCTCAATATTATTCCACTCACACCCCCTTGTAATTCACAACAATCCTTAGCAATCCTGCTTGCATTTTCACACGCATGTATCATCGTATATTGTCAGACACCTAGCTAGCGAGAGCGATCCACCAACATGTCCGCTCTCAATTGCGTCGCGAACCAGACTTCCGTCTATAACCTACGTTCACCTTAACATGTGACTCGTAGTTATTCATTTGTTATAGTTCCCGAACCGTAATTACACTTTATTTCAATTCCTATCCTAGTCAAATTCTAATTTCTATTTCCTTTAATTTAGCCAATACATTAACTTAATATTAATTTAGCTCACTTTAACTTCAATTAAAATCCACTAAACGCTTACTCACTCAATAACATTAATTGTTATATCGATTTTAGCCCCGCTACGCCTTCCAATTTAGCCTGTGACTTCTTGCATCCGTTAAACCCTCTCATCTTATTCAAGTCAACAATAAACTAAAATCACTGTACGTACCCACGACACCCTAATTCATCTCAAATGGGAATTATCTATCTAGCTCGTTAAAAATTGGTATTTCTCATGTTTCCTTTAAACTAATTCCACCCACGATATGACACATCTACCCCTAACCAACTACTATTACAACTAGCCTTATGCTCACGAGCGGGAGCTCGCGGCAAACACGTCCGCAAGCAACGACGTCTCGAGTCGAACTCCAGTTTTGCTGCTAATTAAACTCGGTTGTCTGATTTCTAAGATTTTATGTGTTTTACACGATACGTCGATCTGCACATTTTTCCTAATGATAATGATATAATGATTTTCTGTCTGTAAGGGTACGAACGTCAATTCTTCCAACTTGAATACAGCAGTTGGGCAGGTTTTGACTGTCTGTTGATTATTAGTTAATTCGATTCTACATTCAGGTGAACTGATTCTATTGTGACTTGACTGAGTTCTCTTACAAATGTCGATGATTGCCGTTCGTTTATATTTGTTTAAGTAGTGGCTATCGACAAAGGTGTATCGTTCTAAGCTGATTAGTATCAGTTTCTACTACAGGTGCGATAAATACAGAGTTTTGCTTGAAAGGTATCGGATAAATTTTTGTTATTTTCCATTCGTTGTCTTCTGAAAACGATACAGTTATCGTATATATGAGTTTGTTATCATTTGTCCATAATTTTAGTTTACTTAGATCTAGAATTAGTAGAAAGTTTTGAACTGAAAGATCGATATGATTACTCATAAAGTTTTGCTTCGTTATTTGGTCGAGTGTTGTTAAGAATTGTTTAGGTTCCATAATTTGCGGGTTTATGATTCCTTGTTTTCCTGATACTATAGTGTTAAAAATTTCGTCGATGTTAATATGGAGCTCCGATATGGTAGATTCAGTCTGAATTAGTAAAGAGATCAATATTTCGTTTTTCTCGTTATGGTTTTCAATCTTGCGTATGACGTTGCTAACGTTTTCGAGTTGATTCGTCTTAGCATAGTCTAGCACGCGTTTGATAAGTGCGGTTTGATTACTGAGGATCGTTTTTATTTTATTGTTGGAGTCAAATAATGTGTAGAGGATGAGTCGAGTCCGTGATGATTGTGGTTGGTGGCTGTAGATGTCGCTGCTGGGGGCACTGCTATATTTTCTTCCTAATTAGAATCGTGGAATAAAAATCGGACTTCGGTCGCCGGGATTCGATCCCGCGTTCCGAACGTTCGTAACCTTTTTTTTTTTTTTTTGTACGTGGAGAAATCCTCATGGACACTCCGCTGCTGCAATAATCGCGTAACAGCAGAGTAGTGTCGGACTCCTACCGACTAAAACTCCACGATGACCATCTTATGCGCGTGACAGGGGTGCTCCAGGAACCTCTTATGAATTAACTTCAGTTGCACCCCCTTCTCGCGTTCTCTTGTTCGAGCCGGCTATTGAGTAGGCGTTAGGGGGAGGTCGTTGCCCCTAGCCCTGTCACTTCTTCTGGTCGTAGTCCGTTGGGGTGGTGGCGGAGCGGCTCTGGGTCGTCTGACTGCCATCCTTCTCCATCGTCTTATCCAGCAGGGGTGAGAGTTTTTTTTCTCTCCCTTTCCGCTCGCTCCTTCGCGAGCATAACTCGCTCGCAGAAGAGGCGGACGGCCTCGTATTCCTGTGACCCTCTCAACATCGCTTCTACAATCGCTGAGGGGGTCCACGTTTCTCCTATGGCGTGCCGCAGGGTGTAGCGGGGCAGCTCCCACGCCGGACAGAGCTCCAGGGTGTGCTGCGCTGTGTCCCTGCCCTCTCTGCAGTGGTGGCAGATGTCTGTCGTCTCTCGCCTTATTCTCTTCAGGAACTCGCCGAACACGCCGTGTCCGGTGAGTACTTGTGTCATCCTGAATGTGAGTGGGAGGCCGTGGCGGCTCCTCCATGCCTCCCAGTTTGGTAGGACAGCATCCGCGCCTCGGTGTTCGCTTCTCCCGTTGATCAGTTGGGATCGCCACAGGTTCCATGTGTCCTCCTCGGCGGTTCCTGTGTCGTTTGGAGCCGCCTGCTCGGTGGGGTCTTCTCGCGGATGCCATTCTCTCCGGCGGGTGTATCTCTTTTTGAGCGCCAGCGCCCGCAGCTCCCACGGGGGGGACGCGGCTAGGGTGGACGCCGACGCGTGAGACACCGTCCGGTATCCCCTAATGATTCTGATGGCGGTCACTCTGTGCAGCCTTCTCAGGAGCAGGATGCTGCGACGGCTTGCCATCAGGTCGTCCGCCCATATTGGGGCCCCGTACATCACTCGTGACCGAACGACGCCCTCGTAAAGTCGGCGCACCGCGTCTCCGGCCCCGCCGATGTTCGGTAGTAGGCCGCACAGGGCATTGGCAGCCGCTGACACCTTCGGGATCAGTGAGTCGAAGTGCGGCTCGAACGTCCACTGGCTGTCGATGGTGAGTCCCAGATACTTCATCTGTGATCCCATCCGGGCGGATTTACCTGCCATGTTTATGCATAGGCCGGGCGGTGGTGTCCCTCGCCTCTTCCTGTCAAAGAACCAGGTTGCCTCCGACTTCGCCGGGGAGACTCTCAGGCCCAGTTCGTTCACGGCACGGATCGCACAGGCCGTTGCGATTTCGCCAAAGCGCAGGGTCTCGTGCCAGCCACGACCCTCGACCAGGATTAGGGTGTCGTCCGCATAACATATCATGGCCGCGCCTGGGGGTAGCGGGCATCGCAGTACCTCGTCGTACGCAACGTTCCATAGTATGGGGCCCAGCACCGAACCCTGCGGGACCCCACGCTCGATGGATCGCTTTTCCTCTCCTTCCTTACTGGTGTAACACACCTACCTGTCGTCGGGGTAGGCTCGGATCAATCGGACGAGGTATCTGGGAACCTCGAAGTGCTCCAGGGCCGTCACTATCCTGTCACATGGCATGGTGTTGAACGCGTTGACGATGTCCAGGGAAACCGCCAGCGCCACGTCTTTCCGGGAGACCATGTCCTCCGCAATCGCTCGTACGCGTTTGACCGCGTCAATCATCGAGCGCCCCTTCCGGAAGCCGTACTGGCTTTCGTGCAAACCTGGCACTTGGCCCGCTATGTGTCGTTCCAAGCGGGCGGCGACTACCCTCTCGAGTAGTTTGCTGACCTCGTCCAGTAGGCATATCGGCCGGTACGCTGACGGCGAGGTCGTCGGTCGGCCCTCTTTATGGAGCAGGACCAGTCTCGTCGTCCGCCACACCCGCAGGTAGACTCCCTCCCTCATGCATCTTGTGAAGAGGTGCCGGAGTCTGGGGAACATGACGCCCATCACTTCCCCCCAGATCCGGCCAGGGATTCCGTCCGGGCCCGGTGCTACGTTGCGGGAGGTCATTCTTCTGGTAGCCTCCCATATCTCCTCCTCCGTGACTTCCCAGTCGTCCCTCCATTCCAGTGGTCGTGTCGTTTCCCGTGGCCGTTCCACCGCTCTGTTTTCTTGTGGTGGAAAGAGCGTTCCGGTGATCCGCGTCAGCAGCGCAGGTTCCATCTCCGTCGTTGTCAGGGGGCCTTTCGCGCGTAGTTTCTGTGTCACCTTCCTGTATGGCCTTCCCCATGGGTCCGACTCGACTGTTTCGACCAGTTCGGACCAAGCACGGTTCTTCGCTTTTTTAATTTCCTTGTGTAGCGAGCGCCGTAGCGCGCTTTACGCCCGGTAGCGCAAGGAGACTTCTTCTTCGTCGCGTCGTCGCCAGCGGCGGGCCCTTAGGTACTGTCTTCGGGCCCGGACACATCTCGTCCTCAGTTTCGCGATGTCGGGGTTCCACCAGTAAACTGCTCTGCTTCGCACCGTGCCCGGTGTGGCCCGTGGCATGGATGCATCGCAGATTGCTGTCGTGACTTGGCGGAGGTTCTCGACCTCCTCTTCCACGTCTGCTTCGGTCGTCGTTGTCGAGGCCTCCCAGCTCCAAGCTGTTGCTATAGCAGCCGCCCGGAGTAGATCTTCATTCCTTTCTTTTATTTTCCATCTGGGCGGTGGGCGCGCGCGCCTCCCCCTCGGCGGGCCGTGCCCGTCGTTTGTCGTCGGCATTCCAGGTCCAGGTGCGTCCACCTCCATGAATATGTAGAGGTGGTACGACAGCGTCTCGACCCCTTCGGCCACTCTCCAGCCTGAGATCCGCCTGAATGCCTCGGGGGAGGCCCATGTTATGTCAAAAATGGGCTCCCTCTGCACGTCACGCAGGTACTGGTCGAGCCCCTGTTCACTAACAGAAGTCCAAGTCCCGCGGCCCAGTTTGATAGCGTGCGGCCGCGCGCGTTGGTCCTGGCGTTCCCCCATTCCGTGGAGTGCGCGTTGAAGTCTCCCAGGACAAGCACTTGTCGGGGGAGTCGTCGCCTAACGCAGTCGCCAACTCCGTCTAGGAATTCCTCGAACGCTGCCCGTCCGCTGTTAGGTGACACGTACACCCCCACCACCATCATCCCTGCCCACTCGACCGCGGCGTATCCGTTGCCGCGTTCCAGCAGGGCTCCGTGGGTGAACGCCCCGGGCGTTGATGTCCAGGTGACGGCAACCATTCCGTCCGTGTCTCCGACCCACTCCGGGGCATCCAGAACTCTGTATTGTTCCGCCACCACCGCTAGGGCGACCGTGCACTCCCGGATGGTTTGGTGGAGCAGGTCTTGTGCTCGCCTTGATCTTCGCAGGTTAGTCTGGAGGATGCGCATTCTCAGTTCTTTCCTTGTTTGTGGCTTCCTCCGTGCCTACCTCCTTGTTCGCGGGCTTAGGGTCGCTTTGCGACGGGGAGCCTTTCTCGCTGCCTCATGCAGCCGTGGATCCGCGGGCGGCTCCTTTCGTTCCTTTCTTCGAGGGGGCGCAGGCCGGTCCCCCCCAGCCTGTGCACTGACGGTGTTCCAAGCGCCTCGCAGAGCAGGCATTTCGGGCTCGCAGTAGTGCATGCTCTCGCCTGGTGCCCTGGTTCGCCGCATATGAAGCACAGGTGCCCTTGTCCTCCTTGGCGGTGCAGGTCTTCCCCGTGTGTCCTATCCCAAGGCACCTGTAGCACTGCAACGGTCTCCATTCGATGGCTTCGACCTTCGCCGTCGACCAGCCTATGGCGACCTTTCCAGCCTGGGTCAGTTTCCTCACTGCACTGGCAGGGCCTCGTATCCACACGGTGCCAAGTCCGTTCCGGGCGGGGCGGATTTCTCCCAGCCGGATGTCCTCCGGCTTGCAGCTGCTCTTCCTCGCCAGGGTGTTCTGGATTTCCGCCTTGATGGTCGCTATGTCTATCAGGGACACCCTTGCCTCCGCGGCTCGGTAGGGTGTCGCCACGCGGATCTCGTTCGGGTCCAGAGCCCGCGTCAGCTGTGCTGCGACCGCTGCGGCCTTCTCCCTTCCCTGGTCTTCGGGGACCTCTAAGATGACGCCTCCAGCGATGGTCTTCCGCATCCTCATCGTGTTGATGCCGAGCTCGGTCAGGGAGACACTGTCCTTGGCCGCAGCCAGCACCTCCGCGTAGGATTGGCTCGATTTGTCCGTCAGGGTGATTGTTACCGCTGACGTTCGCGGTGCGCGCGGGAGGGGCCCCCTGCCCCCCCTCCCTCTTCGTGCTTTCTCCAATCCACTCTCCGGAGTTTCCCTCTGTCTCTCCGCCCCTGTCTCGGGGATCAGCTTCGCCGGCTGCTTCTTTCCTGCCTCCTTCTTCTTTCCGCTTCTTTTCCTTTCAACCGTCTGCCATTCGATGACAGCTGTTCGGCCTCCCTTGGGCGCTGGGGCGTTTGGGGCTCCAGGCTCCATCCCTCTCGTGTTTGCGGCAGGAGCGACCTCCTTTCCTTCTCCTTTTTCTATTCTCTGCAGTCGTTCCTCCAGTCGGTGCAGCAAGGATCTCATCTCCTCTGCATGGTGTTTGACTGCAGCGAGACGCACTCTGTAGCTGCTCTCATCCGCGGTGGGGCGCGAGGCCGGCTCTTTTCGGAGTGCCTCTACCGCCGCCTCTAGTGTTGCCATGCGTCTTTGCGCTATAGCGAGTGCGTCGGTGACAGGGTCCGTTCTCCTCACTATTTCGGTCACGCCCGCGGTGATGGTTCTCGCCGCCTCCTTCAGGGTTTTCACCTGCGTGCCCTTGTGGTTGCGGGGTGCCTCGACAGCCTTGGCCACCTCGGCGTCCCGGCGAATCAGTTCGGCTCCTATGTCCGCCGTTGTGGCTGTTCTCATTTCTTCAGCCGGGTCCGCGGGGAGTTCGGGGATTCGTTGGCCTTCTTCTTTTCGCTCGGGGTGCTTCTCTGGTGGGGATTTCCTCCTCCTCTGTTGTTTCCTCAGTCCATATTCCCTCCTTGTCCAGCCTGAAGCGGGAGGGTCCCTCCTTTGGCGGCATCGCCTTCGTCATGCTCCTGGTGCTGACGTGTGGCATCTCCGCAGCCAGTTCCGTTTCCCTCCGTCCCCTAGCGTTTTCCTCTACCTCCTTCCCTTTCGCCATGGTTGCGTCTGTTTCCCCGTTGGGCGGGAAATGTCGCTCGGTCAGCACTTGCCACTCTGCCAGTCGCTGTCACTTTCAAGTGGCCCGCGCGACGCGCTTCGGCGCACGCGCCAATATGGCTGCGTCTGGGTAGTTTCTCGGGTAGCCCGTGTAGCGGCGCTGTTGTCACGCGTCCTAATATGGCTACTCCACCGTCCTAACCTCACACTTGGTTGGTTTTGCTTTAACTCCTTGTCCAAGCCACACTTCCCGTATCCACACCCGCTTTGCGTTCACAGGCACTATTCCTCCACTCTGGTTACCTCCCTTGCCCAAGCTCTCCAGTTTTCCGGAGATTTCGATTACGCTCGCAGCTCCGTCCTCTCTACGTCTGCCTCCCATATATCCCCCCACTACTTTCCCCGAACGTTCGTAACCTAATGCGTTAACCACTGCGCTACGGTCATCCGTTAGTTGTTTATGTCGAGTAGCGGTATTTGTGCTGTGTCGAGTGCCGCTACAAATGTATCTATATTTTCGTTAATGAGTTCTAGATCTTTTTCGAGGAGAGTTCCGAATAGAGTTTTAGATTCTGAGCCTATGACGTTGAGCAGTCCGCGTTTGCTTCTATAATGTAATGCGTATAATATGAAAAAATATATGAAATATCCAAGGTATAGTTTTATTAAACTTACTTTTTATAATGCTTCGTAGGTAAAACAATTTTCTATCCAGATTCCACTTACTGAACTATATTTTCAAAAATGCTCGATAAGGAGTACAATTTTCTACCCAGGTTGTACCTTTCTAATTATATCTTCCAAAATTCTTGATAGGTCGTTCATTTTCCTTGCTCTGTCAACTTATCGAGAAAAATGTTACAATTAACTCGTGTAATTAACAGACTGTGTGCGTGTTTGTGTGTATAGAGAACAATTTATTTATAGATGGAATAATTCGTATAATACGCAAAATAAATCATTTAGAAGGCTGGAATATGTGTTTTTAAAGCAATTAATTATGTCGAAAAATATTTCAAACGAGATATAATTATGAAAAAAATAATAATTAAATGTATGTAAATATATGTAATAATAGTTAAATGTATGTAAATGTAATAATTAAATGTAATTAGTTGTAAAAAAAATAATAATAAAAAATAAATAAATGTAAAAAAAGAATTAAATGTAATTAGTTTCTTTTTACGCACGCGATATTGTTGGCGATATATGAAGGTCAACTTTATTTTTTTAAATAGATATATTTATACATATATTTATAGATATAAATACATATAATATATAGATATAATAGTATATATAATATATATAATAATATATATGTCGAGTCTGAATCTCCGAGGCCGAGCTCGAGGGGCCCTCCCGGGGAGGGCACGCGTGAGGTAGCGGTTCTGCGTTGAAGTTCTCCATCGTCCGGTGGCGCGTGGGGTACCTTTATTGTTGATAGTTACACTAGTGACGGGGGCCTCAGGCTATATTAGGCTCTAGGTTGCAAGGTTAGGGTGTTGTCCTGAAGTTCCAGAGGGGCCCCGGCGTCCTTTCGTCTCCGACTCGGCCACCCTGACACTTACACGTCCTTGTGTGTGGCCTGCTGGCTTAGTCTACCCGTCGGGGCTTCCACCACGCAGGCATCGACCCGGCGCTCGTCCTCGGGGCAATGTTTTTCTTCTCGCCGCGATGGACAGCGAGACGCGATGTGTCCTGGCATGTGGCAGTGAAAGCACAACGCTTTTGATGGTGCAGCCGGTCGGCTTTCCTCCGGGCCTCGGGGGTCCTTCTTCGGTTCCCACTTCGCCCTCTTGCGGCATTCGAATGTCGTATGTTCGTAAATACCGCAGTGGCCACACCTGGTCCAGGGGACGGGTGACCTGCCTCGTTTGTTGTTGTTGGAGTTCTCCATCGGCCGGTCGCGGGTGGGGTATCTTTATTGTCGATAGTGACACTAGTGACGAGGGCCTCAGGCTTGATAACGAATCCGCAGCCAACGGGAGGACTATCATATAAAAAGCAACAGGATACACGAAATAATATAATTCTGACTAGGACAACATAAACGCAAGAAGTGTTGATATTAAAAAAAATATTTAATTTTGTATATAAATATTTTCATATTTAAAAAAGTTTCCGGAAGCAGGAAGATTTACAAACAAATAATATCATAAACCGAATGTTTCATGATCCTTTTCTAATTAGAGTGTGTGACAGCATGTGAGAGCGTTTCTTAAAAATATGACTTATTGCAATTACTTAATGGCAATTATAAACGATTAAGACCTTCTCACAACGAGGCAATCTATCCAAAGTATAAAACTCGTTATACTTGATGAGAAAACAAATCTCTACTTAGGTTTCATTTCGTTTCATCGCGTTCATAAAAAGTGAATTTGTATGAACACATCGTGCAATTTAGTAATTAGGACCGTTGATCTCGCTGCAACATAGATGGATAGAAAAAAGCCATTTAAAATGATACAACGTCGGGAAGACAATTATGAAAATTATAAATGGAACACAAGATAAAATTGTTTAAGATTAATTCTTCTTTTTTTTTTTTTAATCGCGAGTGTTTGCAAACGAAGTTTCAATCTGTTTACAATGATAGCATTGAGAGGAGGATGTCTATGAAAGTTATAAATGCGATATTGAATAACATTTCTGCGAGTGGGTTTGTTTTTCGTTACAAATGTTTTTTAAACGAATCTGCAATCTGTTGGAAACAACGGAACAGTAACGGGACGACTGATAGGGAAATAAAAAAGATCGCGTTTTATTTGAACAGACAAATCTTTGAAATCTATTCGAAAGTCTATTTGAAATGGTACGAGCTCGAAAAGTACGGTGAATACTATAGAAGAAGGATTAATTAAAATTCTTATTAATCTGTACGCTTTGTATATTAAATACCTTGATCGATGCCAAGATAACAAATTATTATACAAAACAGTGAAGTATCCACGCCTGACATTAATATTGAGTATTACCATTACTGTAATTTAATTTTTAACCGATCCTGAAAATTCCTTAGAACGTAAAAAGTATAAAATGTTACTGTGCATTTCAAGATTAAATGCACTGTAATTTAGAAACAGTTATTAAGCGGAAACAAATAATTTATTCAGAATAAGAATTCTACGTAATCATGTTAAAAAAAAACGTACTTATAACGCGTTTAAACTCCAAATATGTAAAGACAATAAGGGAAAAAAATTAAACGAAGAATCGTATTTTTTGTAAATTCACACAAGATTTTATCCAAAAAAAATTGGCCTGTACCAATATTTTTATTTGTCGTTACAAGTTACGAGGATATTAAAAAATTGGCCACGAATGGACCAGAGATAAGAATTTATCAGACTTGCTCTCGTAAATTTCAAGACGTTGCATCGGATATTCTTGAAAATCTTTGGACAATGGCCTCGATAATTCGTAGCTTCTATCCTCGAAGCGGAAGAACTCGGCGTTAAAAGCGACAGAACTGGAGAAACCCGGTGACCGCGAGCCTTTCACGCTCTCGACAGATTTCTCATCCCTCGTAATCCTCCCGGTGTCACCCAATTTCCACCCTCGTATTGCGATTTGTTGCTTCCAACGAGGCGACACCTTGTCTTTTGATTTCCTTTTTCGTCGCGTGAAACACGACCGAACACTTGTTCAAACAATTCATATTTATCTAACTCGACAAAACGCCGTGTCATTGTAACAATAGCATTCTTTGGCTTTTATGTAAATTCCAATAAATTATGATAATGTTCGTGGAGACATTATTGCTACCTATTTTATCTGTCGTGATCCAAATTGATTTGTAGCTACGTATGTATATATATATATATATATATATATATTTGTATTTTCTTTTGTTCTTTCTTTTTAATTTATGTGATCTGAGAATTACATTTCTGAGAGTTCGGTGAAATTCGATGCTTTATTTTTATCGGTAGAATCTTCCTTGTCATTGTCAGAGCGCAGACGTTTACGCGTTTACGGAAAGTTTAAGGATACAAAAATACAGAAAAATGTAGAAAATATGCAAGAATATGTAAAATATCGAAAGTACAGTACTTCTAATAATACTTAGTAGCATGCTTACAAACAAATTTCTTTTGTATTTCTTGAAATTGCGTAAAGATTCGCGGTAATTATCGGATTTTTGTCCTCTTTTATCTGCTTTTTTTATTCGCAACTTATATGAGATATGAATTAATATTCAACGACGTGCGCTCTGTGCCACGAAATGAATTATCTCGCGTTAAGACTGCGGCAATTCTTACGTTTGATATTTCATTTAACGAACAGCCGCGCGTTCCTGAGTTTAAAAACCGCCACTCTGAACTTACGCTGAGAATAATATCAGGAAAAGCGAACGAGAGATGATTAGAAAGAAAATGCGAGGAGCAGTGAGGGGGATATTACTAGACTGCGCTTTTTTGTGCAAGTATAGCAGGATGTTTGGGAGTGTAAAATTTTAACGAATGCGTATAATATGAAAAAATATATGAAATATCCAAGGTATAGTTTTATTAAACTTACTTTTTATAATGCTTCGTAGGTAAAACAATTTTCTATCCAGATTCCACTTTCTGAATTATATTTTCAAAAATGCTCGATAAGGAGTACAATTTTCTACCCAGGTTGTACCTTTCTAATTATATCTTCCAAAATTCTTGATAGGTGAAACAATATTCCACCGACGATTTACTTTTTTAATTGTATCCCCAAAAATATGGATCTGCTTAACGTTTAGATATTATTATTTTTTTCGTTGTTACTTGATACGGCTAGCAATTAAATAGTGAGAATAAGAAGAATTGGAAGTGCCATTTTCGAAAAAGAATTTTGTTTTTCCTTGAAGAGGTTGTTTGTATGAAGGTTAATATCACTAAATATGAAGGGAAGTGTAATCATAATAATTCGTACAGTTTTTAACGTTTCAGTTTACACGTTTTTACGTGATATAGGTTGTGTATGATGTATGTTATACGATTAGTTCCCTAAATTAGACTGTGTGCACCATGTGCCAGCAAACTCCCTCCATCGTGCTTGAACATGTGCGTAGATAAATCTGCCTCAATTATCCCATCAGATAAGAAAATCTCTACTGACCTTCTTAAGCAAACTACATAATGGACGTACATATCTTCTCTTAAGATATAAAGAAGATATTTTTTTTATCGTTAATTAACAGATCTTTGAAACGATAGAATAGAGATATCGTAAAATTATATAAAGTATTATAATATGCGTAATAAATAAGTATCGTTATATTTTTCTAATAAATAACATTCCCATAAACAAACAATTTCTCTCACAACAGTCGTTTCCCAGAAAACTTTAGTTTCGATACTGGCAACTTTATCTACTTCCGCTCTTCAATTATGAAGGATTAATCTTTACGAAACTTTTGGAACGGCTAAAGATTTCTCACGATGAAACGCGACGAATTCGATACAAACTACGCGGAAATAAAGACAGCTGCGATGGAGGATCGCGGGATTGATATTAATTAATTAGTCTGTGGCAACCGTTATATCGATTCGTTACGTTATTGCGACAGGCCACGCAACATTTTATTGCTTCTGTTTCTACAATTTAATTACAAAGTATTCAATTTCCCGTTATAAACAAGGAAAGGACTGCAAGTTTGTACAGCTTTTATCAAGATTACGTGCCATTGAACATATCGATTGATTGACTTCTCATGTTTCGTATTAATCGACATCCGATATAGCTATGGGACCAGGAATATTGAAATATTGGGAAGTCAGTTATATTCAGGCGTTCTATAGATTTGACGTATAAGCCTTGTAACATGTACTTCTTCATCAGACGTTTACGAGATACTGAACGATGGCTACGCTTGTAGTATCCAAAAATTTTACGTCGATTTATAATCGAAGATTCGATCAAACTATAGATAGATTTGAATATTCTACGAATTGAATTTAATATTAAGAATTTTAGTTGTATAGATCATCGACGAAAGTCTGTTACACGGACCCTTTCAACAGTTCTATACACACTTCTATTATATATTTTATTTTTTAAAAATAACGCTTTGGCATGATCAAGGATCGGAAGTATAAAAAATGATTGTGACAATTCGAGCAGTGAAAGCGTCTAGAGTAACATTATATTGGTCTCTATAGCGACATTGTGGTACCGTGTCATTTTCAAAGTTCTCAGAATTGGTACTGTATCCGATTGCAATGTTTAATATTCTTCCCGGTTCCTGGAAGAATTTCTTCAAAACTACGTTAACCCATGAAGAATCAACCAACAGTTTCTCATAATGCCGTTTTATCCACATCCTTTGAAACTCATGAAATTGTAGAATCCAGATAGAAAAAGTAGAGACAAGGTAAACGCGAAGCTCATCCTTGGAATTGCTTGTCGTGGTGATAATGTTAACAAATAGAATTCGATAACGCAAATTCATTGGGGAAAAGGTGACAGATGAAATTCGCTAACGCAACGTTGCCCGTTAATGGGCTAAGAATTACGCTCCATGGGATCGCTCACTACATTCTTCGAAACGACCCTCGTAATCCATAGGCTCGTAAACGGCTTCCGTAACCGTAACGAATTTCAATCTTGTTCACGGATCTCTGACCGCTCGTTTCGAGGGTAACGAGGGGGTTGCGTGTTCACGTGCGTGCAACAGAAGGTGTTATCGTGATTGTAAGGCGTGCTGGAGCAGATAAGTCCAATATGTTCGCGGAAATCGTCGAGATTCATTGCCCAAAGCTGGCTGATAGTCGAAATTAACTTCGCCTCGTCCGATTTCCGCGTTCACATCGCTTTCACGATGGTTAGGCGTTTCTTCGTTCGTTTCTAACGCTGAGTTTTCCCGTGTCGCAGTCAACCCATATTTGGATGTGTGTTCACGTTGCACAGAAAATGTGGTCGGGGGTTGAAACGCGGACAGAATGGAAAACGGACTATGGGAAACGCCGAGAAAGAGGCGTCGATGAGTTGAAGACACGTCGATGCTGAAGTACACGTGTATCTCGCGTCTTATAGCGAAGGAAGGATACGTGTGAAATTTTAGAAAATATTGGCTGGAAAATGTTCTAACGGACATTGAAGAAACGAATTTAAATTGTAAAAAGAAAAAGATGATAGCCTAAAGACGTTCCGCTTTCTGTCCCATTACGGAAACTGCAAAAGCTATGTATCTTGAGAACAGATAAAGTTAAGAAATGAAAAGGAAAAATTCGATTTACTATGTATTTTCGCTATATTTTATATTTACAGTATATTATCGGAATAGCCATCCCTGATTCAGAAAATCAATTACATATATCCCTTGGCGAGAGGGAGTGAGAATTAATCCGATTAATTGTAATGGTGGATCAGCTGGATCCTCGTATTCTGAACGTCCAGAGACTCGCTAACTACGAAGCAACTGGTCTGTTTGTGACGCCTATCAATTGTTTGCTAGAGATTAATCTGCTGGTAAGCAGCGTCAAAATGCGACGATAACTAAACCGTCCGAAGATCGAATTATAGCAAATGAAACGCGTCTCTGCGCTAGTCTGACCGATTAACAGGGCCTATGGGGGTGGCTTTCAAATTTGCAAGCAAGGAATTACCGTGTAACGAGCAACTCGTATCGATTATTCAATGGGTTCATATGGAGGCGAATAGAAACTCGAACTCGAAACGTTTTCGACTCGACGCTGAGTATCGCGTTCATCCTTTAAATGCTACTTCAACATGGGCAAACGTTCATTTTGGTAATGTCGAGTTTTCTCATTGAACAATCTTCCGTTCGTCGATTTTACACGCTTAACCGACTAGATAAATTCGACGATTTTAAGCAACGTAATTTATGTAATTGATTAATTTTTCTTAAAGTGTGAACTATGGATGAAAGATTAGAAACCGTGACATTACAGAGTACAAAGTTAGAAATACAGGGGAACTTTATATTTTTCTTCACTGCTGATTAATTTCTTGCTGAACGTGCAACGACTCGGGAAAACTGTCGTTACCTGTTGCAAACTGATCGTAACATACATAGATCAAGGAACATCACAAATTTCACTTGACTACTTACGTTCGTACAACGAAGAATCCACATAATACAGTACGGCTAATATATTACTATAGAAATCGGATGGTTATACATACGCAACAATTTGGAAGAGGATATTTGCTTTCGGGTTGGGAATATCAGGGAATAGAATTGTTATTATGCGAATGACTGACGTTGATTCAATGTAATTAGTTAGGAGTAGAATTACAGTAGAAAAGGCATCAATACGATGGAATTGCACAGTTATTGTAAAAAAACAAACGATACTACATAATATATTTAGGTATACAGAAACAGTGACACTTCTGTATTGTCAATTATGATATAATTAAATGAGATAATACGAATAATTGTAAATGCTATTAAATTGTTAAATTTTAATAATTTCCAATTCATCTTCGTATCAAAGCAAATACGAACAATTTACAACGTTGCTAGTTATGACAATAAATTTCTATTTCTCGTGTCAGTAATTTCAAATGTCGTTGGTTGCAATCAAAAATCTGTCGGCGGAAAATTTTCACCCAAGCTTCGACAAATAAATGAAACATCGTATTATTCTCGGTCAATATCGAGTCACTTTCGAGATTACACGAATAAAATTTAAAAAACTTTTTTGATGAATTGCTCGTCGAGGCATCGTTCTGATGTCGATATCGCATTAAGCAACTCGAAGATCGAAGTCTTGGTAACGAGATTGTCGCGTCAAAGACGAAGCGAGGCCTATTACCCAGGCGATGATGGAAGCTATGCAACTATAAAGAATACTAGCGCCTTTTTCTGCGATTTTATACGACTCGATGCCAGTCGAAGCTCTTGGAAAATATTGCAACAAAAAGTCAATATGTAAAACAAAAAATAGGAGGTTTTTCCTTAAAGCAATTTAATCACTGTCCACGCAACTTTTATTGTTCTCATCTAGAACCGAGCAAGAAAAATAACTATTTTATTTTTATACCTTCTCTATATTGGGATTGTAAAAATTTGTCTGTTTGAAATGCATTGGAAAATTTCGTCGAATTATAAAGTTACACCGTTGGTTGTCACCATAGAATCGATTTTAGAATGGATTTTAAAATAACGTAAGAACGATTTTAATGAAATTTTGAGAGTACATATGTACGTACATAGAGAAGCGAATGTAGTTCACACGCATTGCTACTAGGAATATTTGTGACCTACATAGGTTTCAGGGAAAATAAATGTCTGTTGCAAATAACACTAATTACAAATTCTATTTTTTCAAGCTTCGTGAAAACTCACATGAGAAATTAACCTGTCGAGATTCAGCATTTTTATATAATACTATCTTGACAAGTACATTTTACAAACAAACGAATATTACTAATTCGATAGGAATAATTAATTAGTTTTTCAAGTTTTCTAAGATAAATAATAGAATCAGACATTATTCCAATTTCCACGAAGATCCATTGAAATATAATATCAGAAAATGATCTATTAACAACTTCAATTTTATTCGACGCTACTATAACCCTTCGCAATCGAGGGCTCCGCTAATAATATCAAATAAATTAAATAATTAATAAATTAAAAATTTAATAAATCAATAAATTAAAAATTTGTCCTTAACCTGTCAAATCATAATTATCTCACGTATTCTTGCAACGAACAGGTAAGATACAATCAGAAAAATAAACCGACGTATTGGCCGAAGATATATTACACTACCAAGCAAAATCGTATCGCACTGCGCGATGATAGTGAGTGAGTGAGTAGGTGATGAGTGATGCGGCTATGACTCTTCATTCTACGCATATATTTAACCAATTATACGAAAACACGTTCTTTCTACTGAAATTACTTGGAGTATCTGGTAATATGAATAAATGAAACCTTCGAATGCAAAGTATTAATATTATTAACGAAAATTAGAAATATAATTTATCAAACGGGATACGTGTATATAGTAAACCAAAGAATACAATGAATTATGCAATAACGACAGAAAAATTAACAGATATGACCAGATCTAATTGTTCAACCACTATACCCCTACATGTTCGAATCCTTGGGCGAACACCAGCAAACAGTTCGATCGATATTTTTCAACCTTCGAATTAGCTGTTATAACTAAAATATTTTCCATCGTTACAATGCATCCTGTCCCCAATTACATCGTTAATTTCGTTTCCGAGGTTCCGCTACAATACTTCGCAACGAGCAATTCAATAATTGAGACAACGACTCGCGTGATGCGCAGCAGTACGCTGGCCGTGAATCAATTGCATCGGATTACCCCGATTAATACGATTTTCTAGGACTACGCTGTAATGTCGAGTTAATTAATACGATAAAGTGCAATCGCGATCCAATGGAAACGCCTTCATTCTTACTTTTTCGCGCGATTTCACATCGGAGTCTAAGGAAAACGAGCTGCATCTTGCGGCATCTTGCGGAAAAACTGAAATTCATAGGACACAGGAAACCTGGTAAACAATAAATACGGCATGGTTCCACGATATGGACGCAAAATCAATGCTGGATGGCACGCTAATTCGATTGGCGGCTGGACAGGTCGAAGCATAGAGCTCAAAGTGTTTCCTCAAAGTGTTTCCGTTCCCTCATCCTCCCTTCAATAAATCTTGTTTCTCTCTCTCTCTCCCCCTCTCTGTCTCTTTCTCTTTCTCCTCCGAAAACTTGATCATCCGATTTGTGTAACGGAGTTTATTTTGTCTTTCTGTTAGTAATCTGTTAATACCAATAAGTTGCCTAATCGCGACACTTCTCGAGAAAATTTCTTTTAATCGCAAGGCCGCATAATTTTGACGAAATCCATGTGAAAAGAGTGTCCGGAATTAGGATGAAAAATATGTTTATATTTCATACGTGTATATGTTTCAAAATAGTTGCAATATAGAAATACCTTGTTTGTAAAGAAGGTTGACTCTATTGAGATTAATCGTTTGGTTTCTGAAGAGTTCAATGTGAATAAGGTTTTACGGTAAATTGAAAGATGTAAAAATACGCGCGAAAGTGTACAAATATGCAAAGTCTAGCAGCTATTAATAGTTCAGTAAGTAAAATAAATTTCTGTCTAGGTTCTTCTCCTTCGTCGCGCTCTATAAAAACATAAATTTAAATAAATATCAGCAGTGAGTGTAGCGATTTAGTCGATCGGATCTTAGAACGAAAAAACTTGTTTAAAAATGGAATCGATCAATTTAACTTCTCACTGGCTCACTTATCAGTGTTTATGTAACTCTTTCTCCCATTTCCTCTGCGTGAAACATGCAGCTTGGGAGTTTCGATTCGATTAAAAGTTGCGACTCTGAATATCCTTTGATCGTAAATTGAAGCATGAAAATATCATATATGTCGTATTTGGCTCTGAAACTGGATGAAAGAGGGAAATTGACTTGGTTCTTTCGCTGTTCCATTTTTTTCTTTTTTTCTATCTTTCGGCTACAGAATTACTCTGCCTATGGTGAAATTTGTAAAATTTAGTTGAATGTTACTAAGAGATACGCGATTTATCGATGGAAAGAAAGAAGAGAAATATTCACTCGTCGAAAGCTTAGTAGAACAACGTTTACTTCGCAGATGTAGAACATTTATTTCGGTTACCTATCGGTTGTATCGTCATCGACTTGCCAATCATGAAACGCAGACGCCACCGGCCAGTTTATTCAATAATAAATTATCTGACGCGTCGATTGATCACGAACACATGCTGTCCACGAAATTGAATTGTGTTCCAATCTCTGCATTATAATGTTTATATATATGTTTTGTAAGGATTCGTTTAGTCGTAAATATGGTTTAGTCGTAAAACAGAATTTTTACACTCAACTCGATTCGCGTAATGGAAATCATAAAATTAACAAAGGACAATTGCAGTTAGATTTAAGATTAAGATTAAGTGCAGTTAGATTTAAGATTTAGATTAAGATTAGGTAAGTGGCGAATAATGGCTCGTATAATTGATTCTTCTCTCCTTCTTTGAGGATATCTTCGCCGCTCTATAGCTTCTTTATTGTTGCAAGTGTGTAACCTTATTTTGTATAAATTAGATCAGTAACGAGGATTTAAGACGAGGATTAATTTAACAATAGCATATGAATTCTTTTCATTGAGATTTTCACACGAGAAACTGATCAGCCTTGTGAAAAATATAAAATTAATATAAAATTCCTCGATTTAATTATTTAAGTATATAATTAATATTCAGCATGCTAAAAAACGAACGATCTATTTTTCCAAATTTGCAATTATCTATCGCAAGGAATTGTAAAAAGTCACAGGCTCCAAGGTAAATTTTCAAAAGCGTTTGTAATTGTTTTCTGTTATTTTTCTCTGTACTTGAATTTATGAAGGTGATCAGCGTGGCTCCTGAGCAAATTAAGCTAACAGAATGAAAAACTTTCAGTATACAATTTCAATATTTTAATATATGATTACAGAATTTCAATATTGAAATTTAAATTATTATTTAGTGTTACGCCGTAAATAATATCAATGATACTTATTACGTAAAGTACGAAATACAAATCAACGTATATTATTGAAACTCTAAAATTGAGTAACTATTGCTGTACCAAGAATACTAATTAAGAGTTAATCGCATGGATCTGCCTGAGTGACTAAGGAATTTAACAATAGAAGATTTTTAATCGAACTTCTCTTTCAAGCTGAGTTGACCGTGATTCAATTCACGAATATCGGAGAGGAAAAGTCGTAACAGTCTTACAGTTTCGATTCACTTTCATCTCTTTTCGAGGGGGTACTCGCGATTCGCAGCTGCTTCGAGAACTTCCTGCTGGTTCATCCATTGAACCTCATTCTTCGGCGTTCTTTCAATCCTTCGTCTTCCATAGACAAGTCGTAAATCTTTTGAAAACTACTAGCTTGTCCAAAAAGTTTCTTTCGTTTTATGAGGAAATAATAGACGCACAACGCTTTTTGTTTTATATTATTTTGTCGAATTACGTACGATCCAATTTGTTCTGTTGAGATAAATTTCACAGGCTTGGTTTTACGTTTGTACGAAGGTGCATCGTTGTAAAAGACACGCTTGCGAAAGAAAGACACTTTCCGGACAACCTAATACTTTCTCTGTTCGTAAAAATTCTGTTCTACGTTTATTTCGTTCTTTCATATTAAAGGAAAGCGATACTGATCGATAAGTTACTTGATACCGTTTAGTATGTGTAACTGGTTAAAGTATAGTACAACTGGTTCTTACGAGTTTCGTAGCATTCAAATATTTAGTGTGTCTCATTAATCGTACTATAAAGGATAAGGTAAAATTTTCTACGTGAAGAAATAAATCGAAAATGTATAATTTTACAATGTACATTTTAAAATGTACAATTTTATCCTACGACGTTCTTCTTTTTGGAGAAGATAGATTTGAAATACTTTACGTCAGAAATTTATAAAGGTTATACGTTTGACAAAACCTGTTGCTTCGCTGAAAATAATACTTGGTAGGATATTCTGTCAGCCAATTTTTTTAAGAATTTTTACGATTTTGTTGTCTCAGAGTCATAACTTTACAATGCTACAACTATACACAATTGCTTCATTACGATATATGGGATACTTGTATAATCAATTATAATCATGAAGATAAAGAGTAGTAAATGGTATAATTGAAAAACACGATTTTGTTAATGCAACTTTATCGAATAATGTTAAAAAATGACTAGAAGTGATATTAATAAGTACCTTTTAAAAATATCTGAAACGAAGATTAATGGAAATGCAGTATATATATCGAAATAAAAAATATTGAAAAGTCCTCTGAGCTGTCTTGTTATTTTATAAATTTTTATTATAGATACTATACGAATTTCCAACTATGCGAATAATTTTCCCATTTAATTTAGGAAAAGTTTCATAAACTAAATATATTTCATTACGGTATATTTAACTCTATTTAATTGCATTTACCTATATTTAGCTATGTTTAATATAGAACACCTGCGTCCCATATATAATATAGTTTATATGTAAATATAATACAGCTTCATTGACGGTATCCAAAAATTTTTTTTTTTTAGGCACGGATTGGCTTGGTCTTTGATCAGAACGTCGGCTATTATACTCGATAAATTTTCATTATCCCTCGTGTCATCAATTTCGCGGCACGGAAATTCATCGTTGCTCGAACCACGCGAAAAATATCCAGGCCAAAGGAACGAACGAGAGAGAGAGACAGAGGGGGGGGGCAGGAAGAAATGGAAGAAGAAAAATGCGAGAGAAATAAAAGGGAGGAGACCGAAAAGAGAGCTGTTCGTATTAGGTCGGTGAGGTACGTATAGACGACTTTGAAGTGGGTACATGAATAAAAAATATGCCGCTAACACGCGTCGACCTATTTCGGCTTCTTTCTTCTTACTTTCTTGTAACCATGAATATTAAAACGCGTATAGTTCGTGAAATGTTAAGAGCCAGTTATCGAGTAGAAATTTTTAAGGAATTAATCGATACATCGATTCTGTTTTGTCTTTCGCGTTTCTTACGAATTTCAATAACTTTGAAGGAAAGCAATCTTTCGTTTATATTTAAATTTAATTAGAAGCATCGTAATTTAGACAAAAATTATGTTCCATTATGTAATATGGAAAAACGTGTAAAATATTCGAGGAATAGTACTCGATATAATATTATCCAGTGCTATTATCGAGTATTATTTAAATTATATCTACAAAAATATTAATTTGCATATTCAACCTACAGCATAAGCGATATACAAAAGTATTAGAATACAAAAACATTAAGGGATTAATAAACATGAAAGTTTATATTATGAAATAATTCATCTCTTCTAGGTGATGCTTTTAATATGTTATTAATCATGTCAAGTACTGTTTTATTATTATGTTATGAGATGTAAATGGTGGGTGGGAATGACAGGGGATGAATGGGATTATATCATTGAGCAGAACATTTTGATATGTTACGACAAGAGGTATTTATAACTTCCAGCACTAAGTAATAGTACAGTAATGCATGGGAAAGATAAAATGATGAACATTGTATTTTTCTCATTGTACCTTAGAAGTTTGAACAGTGTTTATGATTTTTTTAAATGACCAATATACGTAATCGACATATACAATTCAAAATTCTTTCTAAAATCTAAATGTAAGCACAAACACTTGCGTCTATCAAAAATGTCAAACTTCTGATGAAGATTCTTTCCACAAGTGAAACACAAGCGAGGAATTGAAACTTTCATTTCACTTTCCAATCCTAAACTTCACTTTTCATTCACTGCCAGAGCAACAAGTTCAGAGGATTCATTCATGCCTCGAAACAGTAGAAAGTAGGGGAAAAAGAGCGGGCACAAAGTGGGACAAAGGACACGTATAAATTAGAATATATTCATTTTGCTACGATTACTGCATAGAAAATAATCGATTCGAACTGACCAGCAGTCTCCTCGTATTTAAATTGCTACAATCAATCAGATCAAATAAAAAAGAATCGGACAAAGCTAAGGAAAGGACCGAAGACGCACAAAAATCAGAATAAATTTTATAACTATTCGATAGACAATGATCGAGCGAAACTCAACGTCGATGGCCTTGCCAAGTAAGAAACCACGCGAAATGAAGAAGAGAAATTACACACAGAAATAAATTAGAATGATTTCTTGTAACTACATTTAGCGTCACGATGATTTCATAGAAGATATAGTGGATTTAAACTCACCGATGTCACCGAACTCAATGTCTTCACGTTGGAATTCCACCCTTTCGAGCAGGTTGGATGAACACTCGTATGGAGCGCAACTGGTACTGAGCTGTGGCGAAACTAAGGTCCTGGTGCTCCTTCTCCACCACTTGTTCGCTTGCCAGCAGTTTCCAGCTATGTCGAGCACGATGCGCAACCTCGAATATTTATGCAACCCTCCCCACCAGCAGGACGAGCTGTTCGAAACGAAAATTGTTTCAGGACTCGGAAGGTTTTCCCCTTCTCTTCCGACATTCACCTATCCGCGCTTCGGCTCGTTTCCTCCCCAGCCACCGACAAATCTTTTCTCATGCAAATAAACGAACGATTGGTATTTTGAACGCGGAACTCCGGTGGTTGGCTTAGTAGAGTTAAATATGGGAGGGACTTCAGGTTTGTTGACGTCAGGTACGTTCCTTGATGCGTGATGATAATTTTAGACTGACGCGAATTGTTCTTCTTGGGCTGCTTGTTTTCGCAAATAAACTTTTATGATTGACGAAAGCGCAAAATGAGATTTCGGGGAAGGGGGAGGTCTGTAGAATTTTGAACATAATTGAAAAATGTAGGTATTTCATAATTTTATGGACAGGATGTATATGGAATGGATGTGGATGGTAACTGATGGTACAAGCGGAAAGGGGGTGAAAGAAGTCGAAAATATAGAATAAAAATTTTTTTCTTAATTTTTCCATCGAGACAACGATCTACAGTGAGATCCGTTATAACGAGATAAGATTCAAAGTTGATTTTCTCGAAAACAAAGCCTCGAACGAAAAATTTCTATTCTATATTTTCTTTTTTCGCGTAGAATCACCCCCTTTCCACTTGTACCACCAGTTACCAACCACCCTGTATATTCGTACGTGAAGCTAGTCTAAAGTCTATTATTATAAATACTAAATGTACAGAAAATCGGTTAGGTGTTCGAACTGTAAATACATATCCAAGTAAAAAGAACATATTCGACATATCCAAGTAAAATCATATATCTAAAAAGACGAGATTCTATGTTTTTTGTTTCGAGGAAATAGGAATAATTTCTGAATTTCGCCACTGGTAATTAGTGGTACACAAAGTTAGTAAAAACAAATCAAACAGATGTTATATTCAAATACGATTGCTCACGTGCAGCGGATGCCTGGCAGCCGCAGTAGAGCGTGCCTGTCTATGGTCAGACGCGTGCAAACAGGCGGAAACACAAATTAACAGTAACAGCTTAATCTTAAATCTTACTACACCTTAACACATCGTTACAATTCCACGTATTTGCCCTTTCGAGTTCTCATTTATTCTATTAAAAAGTTTCTTTAAAATTCTGATCACTGAATTAATTGATTATACATAATCTATAAAATTTAATTTTTTTTTGTAACCATCAAAAAACACGATGTCTATGTTAAAATACCGTTAGGCAAAAAACAGTTTCTGCGACCATTATCATCGTTATCATGCGAACATAGTCTCATGGTAATATACCTCTTGCATTTGCATAAAAAGGCATTTTTAATATTTATCTAATATTATAAATATTTATGATGAATTTCTTTTTTTTGCAGTAATCTGCTTCAGAAAACCTTACGTTACTTATTAATCAAAAATTCCTGATTTAAAGACGTGGTACTCCGTTACGAATATTCTTCGTTCACTCGACGAAATCCTTACACTTCCAAAATTATAAATCAGAGAATAAAAATATTTCATCTGTCGGAGATGAAAGAACACCGGAGCCTTTGGAACTTTGGATAACCCCGCAACATTGTAACCTAGAGTCTACTATAGCAGTAATTAAACAATTGTAGTTATTTAATCCGATTGTAATTGTTCGAGATTGCTGATAGTGAGCTCTGGCTCGAGGCGACAGTCCGTCGCCCAACGTAGCCGCGGCCAAGGGATGAACGCTTTGTTTAACAAAGGTATGGAGTAATCCTATAGCTCAAAAGCTTAAAATCCTATAGCTTAAAAGAAATATTCGTGGCGACACGTGACAGTAAATATTCCAACGGTTTTTGTCCCGTGGCTCGCCAGGCGTAGACCCTATTCCTGGAGTAAGATAATTGCCAGATGTCGATGCGTCTCCACAGTACATGTTCAGCTAGCTCGAGGGCTCGTTATAAATCTTAAGATTTAGTCAAATAAAGTCCATCAAACAGACAAACAATCTTTGTCCCCACTACGGGAAAATAGGGGAGACCAATTTTTCAACGAGCGGCGTCTCCCACTAGCAACTTCCCCTCGAAAACAGCCAGCATCTTTTTCTAACCACCGGTATAGAGATTGACCAATTAGCGGCAACGACAATTTCCCTTACTTTCTGAACGGAGGCTTTTCTCGACGAATCCGGTCTCGTGTCCTTAGACACGCCCCAATATAGTTTTCCTCCGTGGTATCATCGGGACGGGAAAGTCATTCTCGCTCGCGATCTCATCCACTAAAGAGTAACATCTTCGCGATCAGTGGTTATTTCACGTTTTAACCAGACTTAGACTTTGTGAGTACGTCCTTTTGTCATCCCGTTGGCCGCGGCTACGTTGGGCGACAGACTGTCGCCTCGAGCCAGATCTCACTATCATCTATCTCGAACAATTACAATCGGATTGAATAACTACAATTGTTTAATTACTGTTTTAGTAGACTCTAGGTTACAATGTTGCGGGGTTATCCAAAGTTCCAAAGGCTCCGGTGTTCTTTTATCTCCGTCAGGTGTTCTTTCATCTCCGACACATCGATTTCCAATTTGTCTTAAATAGATCGATAAAATCGCGAAGGTGAATATTTTTATGGTCCACGAATATAATTCCAATCGAATTGCCATGAATATTTGATCCATCAATCGCGTGAAGGTACTTGTAACTCACGCTGGGATGATCCGCGTGAGCGAATTCATCATCACGCGAGATTCCCTCGCAACGCGTTTTCATGTAACGCTATATCCATCGCGTAAACGTGGCCACGTGAACAGGGGAAGGCGGCGAGTGTACGTTAAATATTATGCCGTAGTTGGGTTGGTTAATTGGTCAGAGCAAGCCAGTTAGTTTCATTACGTTATCTCCATCTTCGTGGGTTTCGCATAATGGAGGCCTCTTCCAGTATCGGGGCCACTAGGCCTGCGTGCGTTCTAGAGCCTCTTTATCCGAACGAGACCGATTCCTCGATCGAATTCTATCGTTCTCCATAGTTTCCTGCTTTCTTTTTCGTATTTTTCATATTTCGATGAGACATGGATTTTAGTAAATGATTTTTTTGACGTATTAGTATGACGTATTACGTAAATAATTTGGAATTTCTTATGTAAACTATAACTGGTGCATAAACACGTTACGTAAACTTGGCTTAATTACTGGTTTGTGATAATTCATATGTTCTAATTTTACCGATGAAAATTATATCATCCAGAAAATATGACATTCAAACGCTGATTTCAATGACTGCATCTTCCGAGATGACAGACAACCGTCTGTGTAACTTAAGAACATTTTTTTAGATATAGCGCGAGTTTGAGCTAATTCTGACTGCGAACTGAAGCAATTAGTTATACATATCGTAGCAAATATTTATTGTTTAATATCCACTATTACACTACACACTGTACGATGCGAACAATCGGATGAATTTCCAACTCAATAGCAGTATTGTTTAATCTTAAAGCTGATACAAACGTATTACACATATCGCTAACGTAGTCGACTGCGTATGTGCATAGATGAAGTATTATGACAGAATTACCGATACGTATTATGCGAGGATAGGGAACACCATTGGAAATGTCACTGCATGTTAAGAATAACATTATATTGCGACAAAGAAAAGGCATCTATAAGAAATGAGCATAATTACACAAGCAAAAGCTACATAAATCTCAGATGTATCAAATAAATTCCTTAAAACATGTACGATGAATATATTACGAACACTCTTAAAAAAAGTTCTTTTCAATAAGCTTGAACGCATAATTTTTCGATTCTATTTCCCAGTCCCTCTCATATAACCTCTTTTCCAACATACAACTAAACTACTCAATCTTCCATTTCCTAGCCCGACTTGTAAACTGTTTCCCAGCTTCTCTGCAAGCCTCTCTTCCATCGTATAACCCTCTTCAGTCCTCTTTTTCGATCAGACTTTACTCGAATACAAAAATGCTTATCGTGACAACACATCGTTATACTATTCGCATGAGAATCAAATTTGATCAAGGATATTTATGTAAATTTACACCTTCGTGTATCAAAGACATTATTTAGATGAGAGAAAAAAAGAAAAAATATGTCAAAAGGCAAAGTTTATACTTTAATAAATGATCAACGAAATAGATTGTAAGCAGAAATTTGTTTATTTACCAAATATTCTGGAACATTATAAAGAATACATTTTTGTATATTAGGAGCGTCTTACGGATTTTCTCGTTTCTAAATTTCCTATAGATGGATAAAACTCCACACTAATGTTCTATCTATGCACATTAATGTCTCAATGAAAATTAATATTTTTACATTGGGTAGGTATTAGGAGAGTATTAATTAAAGAAATGTTGAGATTAACAAGAATAAATTATGCAAAAGATCGCTATGAAGAACGACATCTTTTTATGTAGCACCGAATCTATCGAAAAATAGAATATTTTTATGATGCAGTAGTGATTTTTATTCAAAGCTTCTCTAGTTTCTCAAAAATGCATAGAATGTACGTTGCATAACCATCTATCAACCACGCGTAATAAGTATATGGTAGATAGTAGCAATGACAATATGGAACAAGTTTACTATAGAAAATTAGATCTCCTCGTAGAGGATCGTGCGTTTTAAAAATCACAATGCTTTCGACATTCGTTGAATGTTCTCATCGAAAGCCTTTTCAACTGCGCGCGAACGTTTAAAAATCCACACAATCTAATAATCGACTCGAGTCAGCGAATAACGAAGATCATAACTTTATCTTGCATTTTTCGATCGAAAAAAGAAAAGAAGCAAAGAAGGTGAACGTAACGAAAAAGAATAAAGAGGATAAGAAGCGCGTGCACGAGAATTACGCGAGCTTCGAATGATCGTGGAGGGCATCGTTAATGACCCACTCTAAGTGGCGAAGAATTACACGCTGGCACGCTCTCCACGTACCCTGATCGAATGCAGGGCCTCTGAAATGCTGAACTACGTCCGCAAGTTTTGTTATCGTTGCCAGAGCGAGGTGACAGAGCTTTAGTGCAAGGTTAGTCGGCGATGAGTGAAGTGGCAATCCTCTGCACGGCCATTATTCTTCGGTAGCGGCTAGGACCAGAAAGGATTTCGTTCGAATTCCTGTCGTGAGTACATTGCTTCATCGGTACATTGGATGGAATATTTCTAAAAACCGACGTTCCTACGCGTCGATTTCGGTTCCTTTCTCTCTGATGTCTCTACATCATTTACGCACGTAGCGAGTCTTCTGGATTTACAGTTTGTCCAAACTATTTCTCATTAAGAATCTCTAAACAAGTGAATATGATATGGTGTCTTTCTCTCAAGACTATCGGTTTTCTTTATCCTCGATCGAGTCGTTAAAAGTTTGTCTTAGATATTTTATGCAAAGATTGTCAAGAGAAATGTTATCACATTTACTTGTAGGAATTTAGTATTCGAATTATGAAGGTTTAATATGTGTAAAAATATATGTACACATTTTAAAAACCTGTTAAGCTATAGCTACATCGAATTACTCCTAGTAATTTTTGTTTTGAAACGATAAATTTGTCAGTGGTAATTTTCTTCAGTTCGATAAAATTCTGATGTAAAAGTTTTCTAACAGAACACAAAGTCCTGAACTGACTTTCTCTTAAATTCTTGAATTTTATTACAAATGTTTGATCAATAGCGTAAATAATTATGATTGAAGCGATATAACGAAAACCGTAACAATTTTGCCAATTGTAATGTACAAACGAAAAATCGGTCTGTGTCATTTCAACAGATTTAGCAATCTTAGTGTTGAGAGGGTGGTTTTTCATTTCTTTGTTTTAGCGGGGTAAATATAAGAGAACTGTAAGTCGTTAGCTTAGTGGAAGCGCGTTTCGCAGAAATAATTAATGCATCTTTCATTCCATTGTATCAAACTGTGATTAATCGCGACGAACGTGCAATTAAGATGTGTACCGGAGAAAAATCTGCTGCATTTAGTTGCGTGAATTCGAGTTAATCCGAGGCAGTGGAGAAATAATCTCATCGATAAATAACACGTAATTTTGTCGTATATTTCATGCCAGGAAACCTTGTCGACTGAAAAATTGTGATTTTCGTAAGTGATAATAATTTTACCAAACAATTTGTTTGTTTCTGATTAGAAAACCGATCGACTTTAAATTCTGAGAGAACGTGTTTCACAAATGATGAAGAATTTTCGAAACAATAGTGGCAAAATCTTTAATTTGATCTCTTAATAAAAAAAATCTGTACTCTCATTATGTTCTTAACTTCGATCGGTTCACACGAATTTAATCTAACAAGTCGTTACTTGGTACTGAAATAAACCAAATTTAACATGCAATCTTATGATACAATATTTTAATTATTAATTTTTCATAGAGAGTTTTCCAACGTTTCTTAACTTGAAAACCTAAAGGAACAGTGAAGAGATATCTTCAGTCCTATGTAATTCAAATAAAACACTACAAAATACATTGTTATGGACGCTTGGAAAATTCAAAACAAAGTCCTCCGCGTGAATAGAGATATAGCACACATAGGATTAATCTTTCAATAATTTTCTAATAATATTTACGTATATTCAAAAATATTTCTAACAAATATAATATTAGTAAAATTGTCTACAATTCCAAGAATACATATTTCGCTAAAGATGGTCTCGCGTGAAAGAATTACCTGAATTTAAGTACAAAACAGAAACGAAACAAAAATCCGCGACGGATCAAATCTATTGTCCCAGCGAATGGAACTTGAAATCGAATTTGGATTGTTCGCCACGGACACGATTTCCAGGTAAATCGATACATTCTAAAAAGCAAGGAAGCCCGTGGGACGGGACAACAAAAATAAATTGAGAAGATTAATTGCAATTACCACATAGGTCGGGTTACACCATTGTTTGACCGACGTCCCTCCTGAACTTCAAAACTGGGTTGCATAATGCGGTCGAGCTCGACCCAAGCGCGACACGAGCTTAACCCTGCATTGGGCTAAAATTTCATATATGCTCGTCAAAGGAAGCCTAGACGATGATAATTACCATTTTCAACTATGAAAATTATCACGGAAACTTAGAATTGCACAGCATTTCTGTCCATCTATTAACACGACGTAACATTTCTTCTTCTAGAAAGAAATTCAGAAGAAAAGATGATTGTGTCTAAAAAAAAAAAAAAAAAAAAAATGAAAAATGAAAAACGCGAGATTCAGGTTTACGATCATAGAGAGTTTTCACCGTAACGTTGCGTTTACACAATTTTTATGTATTATTTTGCTACTTGGTTCTTAATAAGTTAATCGATGCCGTGACCAAGGGCACTCGAGAAGCAGAGTCGCGAGAATTCGAGACGTAGAGATCGTGCGAGTCAACGAATTTCTCAAGAGAAAAGTTTATTCGCTCGAGAGGAGATAAACTCTTAAACAACATGTAATTTCTTTTCTCTTGTATTTTCCCAGCGTTTCGTTTACTTTCTCTCCCTTTTGATAAAAAGTTACGATAGTTGACATGGTTCAGCATTTTGAAACATCTGATTTTTAATTGACAAGTTTCTCGATCGAAGAATATTAAATGGAGAACCTTTTAATTGAAAAGACGTTGGGTTTTTAAAATCACTGAGGAGCTTGTTTCAACTTCTGAAACTTTTCGGTCGGGATAGATTTTTGGAAAGTAATTTTAATTGATACGCTTGTACTTCGCTTAGTATACTACACCACCTGGAATATTTTCAATTGGATTTTTTATTGCAAAAATTTATTAATATTGAGAAAACTTTATTCTGCAACTGCATTCTCTTATGCAAATATTTCTTCTTCATTTGCTACCCACCTCATTCTACAAATATTTCTCCACGATAATTTTGTAGCTCACTCTCTCTTATAAATTTGTTCAAATAATTAATATACGCGGGCAGTAGTCAAACGAAATCCATCTGTCACTCCATTTGATTATTTTACAAATTTCCATTTAATATTAAGGGGACAAATATTTAATTCGTTATTTTCACGATTTATGCTAAGGATCGCGCTACATCAAAACTTTCAGTTCGTAATGTACGTCAATTCTAATATCATCTGAAGGTTGGAATTATTCTGTATTCCTATCTCATTTAAAATTTAAACTCCACTCTGTAGCATTAATTTGCAGCAGAGACAGCGAATGTATGTAGTAGTCATCTTATCCGTATGCTACAGCGTTCAACGAATTTGCAACTCGTTAATCTAAGCGGCACGCAACAAGTATTTTGTTTTAGCAGCATTGCCATTCGTTTCAACTTCATCTGAGCGAATGGAAAATCCACGTTCGATCAAAGGAAATATGGTGCGCGAGTTATTCAATTAATTGTCGTATTTATTGATAGTTTAGCTAGTTTGCACATTTTCTTTATTTTCACCACAAATTCTGACCAGTTACAGCCTCCTGTTCTAATGTATTTGAAAAAATTAGTGGTTTTATATACAATTTATATACAATGATAAAATGAGAATATTTTAACGTTAATCGAACAAGTTTTCCTTTTAATCAGTAAAAATTATATCCTCGCGAAAAGTTATGACCATCGATATATTCTACCAATTCACGATATATTACGAGTCGTTAACGAATTAAAGAGCTCGTTTTCAAACATAGATCGTACAAAAATTGTTCATTTGTTCATTGTTCGTTGTTCATTGTTCATTCAACCGAATTTGACGAATCGCCAGGCAATTTCTTTTAATTGAAAAAAAGAAACGCGAGGTCTTTTAATCCACCGAGAAGATTATTCGTACAGTTGTAAAATGTCGAATAGATAAAGATTGTACGCGTCTTGTCTTAAACTCTCATTAGCGTAGGTTGATTCGTGCAGTAAAAAAAAAAAAAAAAAGGAGGGGAAAATAACTTTGCTAAATTCAACCAGGCAGCTTTCGTCGTATTAAAAGTTTTAGGGTTGTTTTATAATTATGAGCCGAGGTTTGCGACAATGCGACGCAGTTTACAATAGTTCGTCGCAGTTGACAATACTTCAGCAACGCGTAGAATAACAGACGATGAAGAATAGTGGTGCAAAAAAAACGAATGATATATTATAACGCATGTCGTCATTGATCTGGAAACTCATTAAACGATAGGATTACGGCCATATTCGCGGATTGTATCCGCGACGGATATAAAACAACAAATTCCGTGGATAGGTTCGTTGTAACAACGTCGACCACTTGGACACAATACTCCTTGATTATCCGTGTGATTTTATTCGCGGGCGTGGAATTTCTACGAAAATTCGAAACTGTATGCCACGGTTTCGTAAACCGGTGTTCCATCGCGAAAGTGCTGGATGAAACTGAGTATACAACGTTCAATTCGCGCAATTCTCTTCAATTGACATCATTCCGCCCTATGTTGCATGACGTTTACGTCATGTTTCGAAGAATTTGACATAGGACGGCGCGAACACCATAAATCAATTGTTCGACAGGCGATCGATCGATTTTAAAGTAAGCTTAAACGCCGTTAGATGAACGGCGTCAAGTGAGTTGGCCGTCGTGTCGTCTGCCGGAAATTGAGCTGGCGACACCAGTTTCGCGCTTGTCACGCGCAAGTGTTAGATTGTTTTAAATGGCGTGACGCGGATGACACTTCTGTAATTGTTAAAATTGTTGATTCTTGTCTTTGAGATAACTGGCAAAGAATTGTAAAAGATAGCCTATTGTCAAGAGGAATTTCTTAGGAGTTCGATGGTTCGTTAAGAGGTTCAAGTTGTGCGATTTAGTATTGTTAAACACTGTATTGTGCAACTATTTGCACGTTCATAATGTATATTGATAAATCTAAATGGCGTGACGCGAACTATACTAAATGGCGTAATTGCTAAAATTGTTGGTTTTTGCCTTCGCGATAACTTTGAAAGCTTCCGTGAAAGATAGCGTATCGTCGAGGTCCGAAGTTTTTTCAGAAGTTCGCCGTTTCAGAAGTTTTATTTCAACTCGTATACTTTAGGATTTTTACGCGGCTTTATGCAACTATTTGGACTTTTATAATGTGTATTGATAAATTTAAACGTTGTGACGCGAATGGTATTAAATATTATGATTGTTAAACTTGTTGATTCTTTCCTTTAACATAGCTTTAAAAAGCTTCTATAAAAGCTAGCGTATTGTCAAGGTTCCTCAAAAAATCGGACTTTTGTTGAAGATTCAAACTGGTTTAGGATTCTAAAACATTGGATATTTCTATTTTGAAACATTTTATAGCCGCGTTTTACGTTTAAGATATACTGAATCTTCATTTATATTACAGATTGTATCATTATGCTGTTATACCTTTAAATTACAAGACCGTATCTTCAAGACTAATTATTAATCATCTTAGAATCTCAGGATTCGATCCTTCGACTTTTAAATTACGTTACGGTATTAAATCATATTACATGGTAATAAATTTTACCAACTTGTTGAAATAGCTTGTACTCTGCGCAAATCAAAATCGTATTATCACTAGATTGATATACAACTAAGTTACTGTATGTCATAGCAACTTTTCAAATCGATCGAAAATCAAAAACGATGCGGTTCGTATCGCGGCAAATAGTATGCCGTGTGTCACAAACATGAAGATCTTGTAGTAGACATTGAAAACTGTGATAAAATATATATTACGATATTTATATATTATTAATATTATAACATTGCGAAGATATTCGTTGTTGCAATTTAATTACATTAGGGTTGAGTAAATTAAGCTCATTAAATGTCAGTATAAGAAGAGACAAAATTACATTTTAAATTAAGAACATCGATTTCAAAAATCTCTCGATATTTTTTATTTCTTTTTTTTCCCTCTTAAACATTATAGATCTTTAACTACAGCGCGTTACAATGTAATATACTCGCGTTTAATAATTTTGCAGAACGATATCCTACGAATATTAAACCTTAATCGTTTCCTAGAATTAACTCAAATAAATCCAGGAAATCCCTCAGAGCCATTGATAATTGTCTTACCTGGTAGTAAGTACTTTAATTACGAAACATTACATTACATCGACGACTGTTAATGCGTTAACTGAATTATCGTTTATAGACTAGTAAATTAAGTCACCCTACATAGAAATACAAAATTAGATTTTACGTTGAAAGCGTTGATTTTGGAATCTGTACTGGTCGATCTTATAATTCTACGCCTGTACGAAATTCTGGCAACACTATATCGGAGAACGGAATGGCATACTCATGGGAATAAGGAAAAATACAGTTTAAATTGGTTAAAATGGTTTTCCCATGCTGAAAAATGATCGAGCAATATGAATAATAAAGAACCATTTCTTAGAATTAAATAAGTTTCTATATTTCATTTTCCTAATATAAAATTTTACCAAATACCAAAATTAATACACTTGGACCTAATTAACTAGTATGATATAATAAATACAATGTTATACTAAATAAATATATTAATAATTACAATGCTAAGTGTATTTCGAAATTATTTCTTATTCCCTTTAACAAAATCCTTGCACGTATCATGTTTTTGCAACAGCCTGTATATACAAGGTGTCTCGTCTTGATCGAGCCAGGCAAATATCTCTTAAACCGTATATTATTCGAAAGAAGTGTTTCTTCGAAAAATACATAGCTTCGAGATCTCAAGGTGACCTTCGTTTATTCAAATGGATTTCTACATACATTTTTTTCATACGCTATTCGATGGATTTTTTAATTTCCTACAAACCAGTATTAGAGTACTTCAATGGAAAAATGATTAGTTCAAAAGGTATTCCAGCTTCAACCTTGTAAAACTTATCGCATGAAAGACAAGGAAAGATAACACAGCGCACTTACGTTTATATGTTTCTTGTCCTCCACACGCTCAATTTTAATGAAATTAACAATGAGATATCTTTTAAGCTAAGAATTTTCAGATACAACTACCTTGATACTTTTCCGTAGAGAACTAAAAAGTGCATCGGATGGTGTATGAAAGATAAAACGTATAATTCAATTGGAAGAAACAACGGTTATCTTAGAATCTCGTAAACGCTTCCACTTAGACAAATCCAATTGAACGTCGTAAGATGGGCCAATTGAAACCGTACAATTTTATTGTACGCTCTTTCTCGAATTACGTATAGTTTAGGATATATGTTTGCGTGGAACGATCAAAATGAGACACCATGTACATTAATACATTCCACATTCATTATCGCGAAATTGCGTTTCCCTTTGACTTTTTCGAGTTTCCGGGACGCGACAGCACGTTCCATTCAACCGCAATTCGCGTACTCGCTTACAATTAGTCAGGGTCGCGATACTCGCGAGTTCCACTCGCGCGATTAGTCATAATGGCTATTATTTTATTGTGTAACAGCTTTTTCCCTCGTTGCTTGCCAATCGAATTGCCTGTTACCGAGAGGCACTACTCGACACGCCCGCGTCTTTAAACGTTAAATACCTTGAATATTAATGTCAGCGACGTCTGATATAGTGCATTTTACCGATGATGAAATCCACTCGATCACTAGGGAAAAACACGGCGTAACGAAGGCGTGTGTACACGAAACGTGGATCATTTGCTCCGCACGATCGATCATGCTAATGTAACGAATATAACAAATCGTTACGATAGCTTCTACTCTTGGAAGAAAGAATAGAAATACCAGCAGACACTGGGAAAATGACAAATGTACAATCATTTCCAAGTAATCCGCATGTCTTGAAAACATTGACATTCTTTGTTTAAATAAAGCATGTAGGAGTCAATCTGACAAGCTGAACTGATCGATTTCGATGTTTCAAAAGTTTTTAATTTTACGTATCAAAATACGTAGATAGGGTTCATTTCGCAGAAACGGAACGATTAATTAACCTCGATAGAATTGGTCAGTTTTATTTCTATATCGTAGTTACTTTTTGTTTTATTACGCAAGAGTAAAACAGTTATGTTAATCGTTTTGTTACGAAATACGTTAACTCTACACTGAAATTTTAGAAGATTTTACTCGAGTATAAATAGCCTTTCTATTATGAAGACTTTTGTATGGGAATGTAGATGCCGAAAAATGTCAGCTCGAAAATACAGAGGAAAGATTTATATATAAAATTCAGCATAAACCGGAAACGCCACTTCAAGACGCGTAAATGTACCAATGTATCTTTCATCAAGATAGAAAAAGAGACGTCGAAATTATTAATAGACTAAATTAAGATAAATCTGTTGAATGGTTTAATCGAGACACAATGGAATACACAATAGAATTCTTACAGAAATACATAATAACAGAGTAGTGATACATCAACAGCTGTCATCAATCTCAGGTGTGCGTTATTACGTTGACCCTGGCCACGGATTAGCTAACACCTTGATGGTGACGTTATTAATCGATGTGGTTTTTACTTTCTGAATGATATACAGCATTATGTGACGTTTCCTATTTCAGCAGATTGACTTTAGAAAGAAAGAAACTGTAGAAAGAGAAAGGGAGAAAATGGGGAGTCATAAATTCTCGTATCATTTATAGAAGTCTAAATATCACGTGATAAGTTTTATATTAATTTCACATTTTATATCTCGGAAATATAAATGTCACAAAATCACACGAAACAAAAATGTTGTCAACGCAGACCCAAAACGTAAAATATTCGGCTTACCTTTTCAATTTAGTTTCCATCAAAGATAGATTACGGATTTTTATGCAAATTCATATCTTTACGAATATAGCTGAAAGGAATGGGACCTCGATGGATAATCATTTTTTCGATAGATATTATAACGAGTACTATAGTTCGAATTTATTCATATATTTTTGCTTATGTTTCGCGTTTAAGTCTCCCATAAGTGCGTAAAAAGTTGCATACTAGTCAAAAATTGAATGGTCACACATTTTGGTCAAACTTGAGTTAAAAGTAAAATATGGTTCTACAGTGTTTGTAAATTATTGCAGATATTGCGATCAAAAGGCGATTTAATGTTAAACACAAGAAGCACATTAGGTGCTCGAAACTTGTGGCACAGCGTAGCTTAAAAACTCCTTTATCTCGACATGCGCTAAATGTGTTTTAGATCTTTACTCTCGGTTTCCATTCGATTAAAAACGTAGAATGAGAAACAAAACTCCAGAGAGTACAAACGTCCCTTCCATAGGATTCCACAGGAATCACCCCCATTCAACATACATAACATCCGTACGTACATCGATAAAAGTCCAGTATTTCTTTCCGATCGGAGAAAGCAAGCCATTCTCATGAGACTTAAAATTCGACATACTAAACTGACACACTCTCATAACTTTATCCTATTTGTAGATGATAATCTTCTTAATCGTAGCAACGTTAATGCATGAAAAGTAAATTAAATTAAGAAATAAATTCGCTCTGCCAAACGAGATGCAGCATGTCTAAATCAGAAGCATTGAAGATCTTCTTTATCTTCTCAGAGATATTAATCTGTATCAGCAATTATGATATCGTAAGCTACCTGCTTAATTCTAACATACGCTGTATCGTAGTATAGATACCGTTGTTGGAGTTTCTAACTTGCCTTATTGCATTCTACGCTTTGCTCTTTGTTACGTATTTTATTAATCGCGGTAGCTACCTAATCCCGGACCATAAAAATCATGAAAACGATAAAGAAATAAATAAATAAGGAAGAACAGAGCATCGACTATTAGTAAAACCTACTCGACGATAGAAGCGCCTTTTCTTCGTTTCGCGGTGCCGCGAAAACGAAAGAAAAACCGCGGCCAACAGAGCGAAGGTAAAGGATCGGAAGCCGGCGGCAGAATTAAGAGGAACGCCGTTGGCTGTTTACAGTGAATACCGGTCGCGATAAATCCAGCCTCCGGTACACTCGAAATTGCTTTTCGAGGGTCGCCTTGTAGCGGATGCAATTAAACAGGATCACTGTACGCTCGTAATAAAATCTCCAAGTTCCAGTGCGCTTCCGGGATGAAAGAATCGGCTGCCTCCGCGGTGCGACGCTATTCCCGGCCGTGCAAAAAGTTCCCTTGAACGCGCGCACTCCTCGTAACGAGCTTTTGCTAATTTTTTTAATTAATTCAAGATCGAATAGGTATCGATTAGAATCGCGATCCACATTTACGCGTTTCGATGAAACACGAATTATTAACACGAAAACACTTTCGTATTGGGTTTGAATAACATATAACGAGGTTTGAAACGAGCAGAATGTTTAATTGAAAAATTTAACTTACATTTTTACGAAGCGTCAAGACATTGTAAGATATATTTCGAAGGATTATATTTTGCTCAAATGTTTGCATTGATTTGCACAAATTATGCAGCTATATTGTTACAATATGGAACGTAAATTATTATAATGAAACGTATATTGTTGCAATAATGTAAGGTAAAACCAATCCATAAATTACAGTAATGAAATTTCATATTGAATATGTACGATATTGTAACTATACAAATTAATGAACAGTTTAACAGTTTAATTAATGATCATGATAAACAATTTAATAAATCACAACTGAAGACCTTAGTAAAATAGACGTGTAAATGCAGTTATTCAAGAAGATGATAAAAACGCTCATACAATTCCAGTTTTAATAGCATGAAAGTATAACTGCACTTACACATTTCAGAAATATTAATTATCCTAGTACTATTGCTCTTTTAATATAACGTTTTTGAACACGTAACATTAAAATCACGAAATCTATCATGATGGATCTGCCACATTATGTTCAGTTATGTTTCCTGTACTTCTCATGGAAATTACTTAACGAAATAAGGTTCGACTACGTCTAAATTTAATCTTAATTCTTTTATTTTTTTAAATTTGCTAAAAATCTCGTGTTATTTTTAGCTCATTAAAAAGGTTTCGTATTATATTCATATATTTATACAAATTGGTGGGAGGATTTTAATTAACGATAGCCTGCGTCCATCGAGGTAAGTGGAATTAAACTTGATCTTGTAATGAAAGTTTGCCAGTTGCACCCTGTGTTTAAATGGTTCGAAGGTATTTAGTGTTTTTTGTAGAAAATCGAGAGCCGCAATGTTATACAGATTGTGAAGCTGTTCGCAAGAGATACGAAAAGTTATGAAGATGGCTACTCGAAAGTTCCCATTAGCCTACTTAATCCAAGTGCATCGCCCTCAACGACAACGACACTTATACTCACCAGTCTCCACCAAAATATGCAAACTACCCCTATGAGAGGTATTTTTCTTTTCTTTTGATAAAAACAAAACTGTATAATAAGCGATACAGAACTTTGCAAGTATAATCACATAAAATCAAGCGGCGTTAGGTAAAACTTTGGTAAACTTGTTATGAATATCGTAACTTTGATCTTCAAAATATAGTAAATTATACCATCAACCCTTAACGCATACCAAGATAGGACAAGCGATGTCTTCTTATCAAGAAGGCTATTAACATTCTCGAAAAACTGTACGATCTTTTTAATAGTTCCATCGATTAGCATTAATATATTTTTTTTTAGAAGAATATTATACAATATCGCGGAACATTTTACTCGAAGGATTTTATTAAAGTAAAAAGTACGTCAAAATAAAATTACGCTCTGACCAGAAATTATTAACAGTCACTGTGTACGCTATCATTTCGTAAAAGCGCGTTATAATTAAATTTTATTAAAAGGATAATATCGTTAAACAGCTTCGAGGCAAATACTAAAAGTATCGGATAAGCGTTTTTTCATCCAGCAAAAATTCAACAAGAACGTACTGTAAAATGGTAAGAAACTTCTAAAATCCTTTAATACGTCAAGAAGTTGGCGTTCGAGTCTAAAGTGGAGATAAAAAAAATGCTTGTTTTCACCGAAAAGGCGAAAGCTCAAGAGATCGTTTTAAGCGTCTTAAGAAAATTATAGCCCGTAAGCATGGAACGTTGAAAAAGTAAATTCGAAGAACAGAATATTATTTGGAGATTGTTTTATTGGGCATGCGCATAAAGGAGCGCAACCACCTCTCTATGAACGCTTTCTATATACGAAACGGTTGTGTGCTGAACAAACATCGACATTTGTTCAAATTTTTTGATTTTATTTTTACCAATCTTGGCACTCCGGTTACCGGTGACCTCCATGGCGGCACCGACAAATTGAGTGTCGGTGACCGATGACCCCCGTGGCATGTGACATGCTAAAATGAACACGGTTCCGATCAGTCCTTGAAAAACTGCGTGATTCTCGTTTACAATAACATCATGACAGAAAAGTAATTTCAGATATAAAATATCTCAAGTTTTACAGTTTAGGTGTTAGATGCTGTGAAAAATTGAAATAGAATAAAATTGTCTAAAATATAATAACATAAGTCCAAACGAAACGTTTATGAGTCATTCGCGATTCGATGACGTTAACTAAGCATTACATGCTATTTCCAATGAAATTAAGACAAAGTACTGTATAATTAATTTTATCGTAAATTATGTATCCCATGAAACAATGGAACGAACTGTGAAACGCGAAAACTGGAAAATTTCAATCTTCTCCTTCCATCGTTTTTGAAAGCAGGAAAATCGTAATTCAGAATGGAAACATTGTAAACACGATATTATGTTCATAGAATTATCAATTCGAGTAGGTACATGATTTATTGTAACGTAAAACCGGACACTAACGATGATCGAGCATAATTCCCTTTCGCATAATTACTCGAGTTCTCTAATAAACGTTCACTAAATCAACCAAGGTTGCTCGTTCGATTGAAACGAAAAACCATTCGAATAAATAGTCTGAACGTTTAAAAAGCGGATCGAGAGGCAAGTTATATCAAGGTTTCCACGAAAAGAACCTACAAACGTCGCTAATAATCGCTGAGAACGAATCACCAACCAAAGCTAACGCGTTTGCCGATCGTGTTACGATAATGACGCGCTACGTCAAACCATTTCGATCTTAGATTTAAGCGAAGTTTTTTCTTCCTCATCTTATATTCATCTATCGGTATATTGATTCTGGATAATGGAAAAAGTCACGGAACTGCGACCAATAGAAACTTGTTAACACGTATTGATCGATGAAATAAAGTAATAGATGCAGATGGAGTTTCACTGAAAGATCGTATAACACTGTCGTCTAGTTGATACTTCCATGGACCCAGTTTCGATGGATATACTTTGACGTAAAACGCGACTCATTACTTCCATCGAACCACGTTTACCGTATCGTGCAACTATTTCCCTGGAACTGTTCCATTTATTGCCGGTACTCGTTAAGGAAACACTTCCTGTCCTTGGCTAACCCGGTCGTAGAATGCCTCCTGAATGCTCCGTGATATTTTCAGAAATTCTAGGGAATTTGAGGTCACTTGTAATCGTTGTTCGTGACGTTACACGTCTAATACGTGATTCTTGTTTAGACACGGATTGATATAATGCAGCGATTTTCAATTTTTGTTCAACCTACCGCGCGTCTAAACTAATTATCCAGCAAAATTCTGCTAAAATTCTATTGAAATTCTGGTACGTTAAAAAATATATTATATTTGATTTAACATATGCCATATGCTGTATAGCTATCGTTATGTTTATTTTCTTGAACGCGTTCAATTTTTATATATTTTGCTTTAAAAGGTAGATTGAGATGTACGAGGTAATGTTTATTCTTTGTAATGTGTTATTTTGTATTGGCACTGTTGGAGGAAAACACTCCACTCTTCCAGAAAAATTCTACGTCTACTCTACTGTTTAGTTTTCCTGATTTTCGAACCTATTAAGCATTATCTATTACTAAATTAATTTGAAGGGCCTTCCAGACCAATAGCCTTTTCTGGAATATGCCTTGTGTAGATGGTGCAGCGAGATGTAAACAAACTGGATTTTTGGAATTATAAATACCATAGGCCCATGGCTTCGGGGCTCTATTGTAATGTCACGCTGCTAGCGTGCAGATCTGGATTAGCATACACTGAACTTATACCGTTATACTCGAATATATTTCTGTTACACATTAACTGAATACAGATAACCCCAACAGGTACAATTTTTCTCCAACGATGTTATTTAAATGGTTCATGTTGTTGACAATTTTTTAATCCGTGAAATTCCTGTTTTAACCATTTTAAAAGATTCAATTTATTTTACCTAGTTGATCACCGATAACCACCGTGGCAACTAACGTGTTAACGGTGTGAAAAATTAAATTAAAGCAGAATCGTGAAAACACTGTAAATTCCCACCGATAAAAATTCAAAAATAAATGTACCAAACAAGTATCGGTCTTTTAAAATCAACGTCTAAAATACATATACAAATCTCAAAAAGTAGTTTCCACGATTTTCTCCAGGAACTAATAGAAACAGCATCACTACTTCCCTTCCAAAATCCAATCGATTCGAAACTCGTCAACTTTCAAAATCCACCTTAGATTCCCATGGAAAACAAAAGCAAAAAAAAAAATCATTTGTTTGAAGCAATTCAGCAAGGTTAGCCCGCGAAGGGAAACTCAAGATAAAGTGTTTCTCCCTAGTGGGAAGGTAAATTGTGACGACGGGCCTCCGGCCGCGTTAACGATGACACGTTCACATTTCCGGCACGCAACGTTTGCCTCTCACCTGATTACAACACTTCATCGTTCATCTTTGTTGATGTCTCCAGAAAAAGTTTTAATCGAT
>NW_022883814.1:0-22166 GCF_011952255.1 Bombus vosnesenskii
AATAAGCTTGAACGCATAATTTTTCGATTCTATTTCCCAGTCCCTCTCATATAACCTCTTTTCCAACATACAACTAAACTCCTCAATCTTCCATTTCCTAGCCCGACTTGTAAACTGTTTCCCAGCTTCTCTGCAAGCCTCTCTTCCATCGTATAACCCTCTTCAGTCCTCTTTTTCGATCAGACTTTACTCGAATACAAAAATGCTTATCGTGACAACACATCGTTATACTATTCGCATGAGAATCAAATTTGATCAAGGATATTTATGTAAATTTACACCTTCGTGTATCAAAGACATTATTTAGATGAGAGAAAAAAAGAAAAAATATGTCAAAAGGCAAAGTTTATACTTTAATAAATGATCAACGAAATAGATTGTAAGCAGAAATTTGTTTATTTACCAAATATTCTGGAACATTATAAAGAATACATTTTTGTATATTAGGAGCGTCTTACGGATTTTCTCGTTTCTAAATTTCCTATAGATGGATAAAACTCCACACTAATGTTCTATCTATGCACATTAATGTCTCAATGAAAATTAATATTTTTACATTGGGTAGGTATTAGGAGAGTATTAATTAAAGAAATGTTGAGATTAACAAGAATAAATTATGCAAAAGATCGCTATGAAGAACAACATCTTTTTATGTAGCACCGAATCTATCGAAAAATAGAATATTTTTATGATGCAGTAGTGATTTTTATTCAAAGCTTCTCTAGTTTCTCAAAAATGCATAGAATGTACGTTGCATAACCATCTATCAACCACGCGTAATAAGTATATGGCAGATAGTAGCAACGACAATATGGAACAAGTTTACTATAGAAAATTAGATCTCCTCGTAGAGGATCGTGCGTTTTAAAAATCACAATGCTTTCGACATTCGTTGAATGTTCTCATCGAAAGCCTTTTCAACTGCGCGCGAACGTTTAAAAATCCACACAATCTAATAATCGACTCGAGTCAGCGAATAACGAAGATCATAACTTTATCTTGCATTTTTCGATCGAAAAAAGAAAAGAAGCAAAGAAGGTGAACGTAACGAAAAAGAATAAAGAGGATAAGAAGCGCGTGCACGAGAATTACGCGAGCTTCGAATGATCGTGGAGGGCATCGTTAATGACCCACTCTAAGTGGCGAAGAATTACACGCTGGCACGCTCTCCACGTACCCTGATCGAATGCAGGGCCTCTGAAATGCTGAACTACGTCCGCAAGTTTTGTTATCGTTGCCAGAGCGAGGTGACAGAGCTTTAGTGCAAGGTTAGTCGGCGATGAGTGAAGTGGCAATCCTCTGCACGGCCATTATTCTTCGGTAGCGGCTAGGACCAGAAAGGATTTCGTTCGAATTCCTGTCGTGAGTACATTGCTTCATCGGTACATTGGATGGAATATTTCTAAAAACCGACGTTCCTACGCGTCGATTTCGGTTCCTTTCTCTCTGATGTCTCTACATCATTTACGCACGTAGCGAGTCTTCTGGATTTACAGTTTGTCCAAACTATTTCTCATTAAGAATCTCTAAACAAGTGAATATGATATGGTGTCTTTCTCTCAAGACTATCGGTTTTCTTTATCCTCGATCGAGTCGTTAAAAGTTTGTCTTAGATATTTTATGCAAAGATTGTCAAGAGAAATGTTATCACATTTACTTGTAGGAATTTAGTATTCGAATTATGAAGGTTTAATATGTGTAAAAATATATGTACACATTTTAAAAACCTGTTAAGCTATAGCTACATCGAATTACTCCTAGTAATTTTTGTTTTGAAACGATAAATTTGTCAGTGGTAATTTTCTTCAGTTCGATAAAATTCTGATGTAAAAGTTTTCTAACAGAACACAAAGTCCTGAACTGACTTTCTCTTAAATTTTTGAATTTTATTACAAATGTTTGATCAATAGCGTAAATAATTATGATTGAAGCGATATAACGAAAACCGTAACAATTTTGCCAATTGTAATGTACAAACGAAAAATCGGTCTGTGTCATTTCAACAGATTTAGCAATCTTAGTGTTGAGAGGGTGGTTTTTCATTTCTTTGTTTTAGCGGGGTAAATATAAGAGAACTGTAAGTCGTTAGCTTAGTGGAAGCGCGTTTCGCAGAAATAATTAATGCATCTTTCATTCCATTGTATCAAACTGTGATTAATCGCGACGAACGTGCAATTAAGATGTGTACCGGAGAAAAATCTGCTGCATTTAGTTGCGTGAATTCGAGTTAATCCGAGGCAGTGGAGAAATAATCTCATCGATAAATAACACGTAATTTTGTCGTATATTTCATGCCAGGAAACCTTGTCGACTGAAAAATTGTGATTTTCGTAAGTGATAATAAATTTACCAAACAATTTGTTTGTTTCTGATTAGAAAACCGATCGACTTTAAATTCTGAGAGAACGTGTTTCACAAATGATGAAGAATTTTCGAAACAATAGTGGCAAAATCTTTAATTTGATCTCTTAATAAAAAAAATCTGTACTCTCATTATGTTCTTAACTTCGATCGGTTCACACGAATTTAATCTAACAAGTCGTTACTTGGTACTGAAATAAACCAAATTTAACATGCAATCTTATGATACAATATTTTAATTATTAATTTTTCATAGAGAGTTTTCCAACGTTTCTTAACTTGAAAACCTAAAGGAACAGTGAAGAGATATCTTCAGTCCTATGTAATTCAAATAAAACACTACAAAATACATTGTTATGGACGCTTGGAAAATTCAAAACAAAGTCCTCCGCGTGAATAGAGATATAGCACACATAGGATTAATCTTTCAATAATTTTCTAATAATATTTACGTATATTCAAAAATATTTCTAACAAATATAATATTAGTAAAATTGTCTACAATTCCAAGAATACATATTTCGCTAAAGATGGTCTCGCGTGAAAGAATTACCTGAATTTAAGTACAAAACAGAAACGAAACAAAAATCCGCGACGGATCAAATCTATTGTCCCAGCGAATGGAACTTGAAATCGAATTTGGATTGTTCGCCACGGACACGATTTCCAGGTAAATCGATACATTCTAAAAAGCAAGGAAGCCCGTGGGACGGGACAACAAAAATAAATTGAGAAGATTAATTGCAATTACCACATAGGTCGGGTTACACCATTGTTTGACCGACGTCCCTCCTGAACTTCAAAACTGGGTTGCATAATGCGGTCGAGCTCGACCCAAGCGCGACACGAGCTTAACCCTGCATTGGGCTAAAATTTCATATATGCTCGTCAAAGGAAGCCTAGACGATGATAATTACCATTTTCAACTATGAAAATTATCACGGAAACTTAGAATTGCACAGCATTTCTGTCCATCTATTAACACGACGTAACATTTCTTCTTCTAGAAAGAAATTCAGAAGAAAAGATGATTGTGTCTAAAAAAAAAAAAAAAAAAAAAATGAAAAATGAAAAACGCGAGATTCAGGTTTACGATCATAGAGAGTTTTCACCGTAACGTTGCGTTTACACAATTTTTATGTATTATTTTGCTACTTGGTTCTTAATAAGTTAATCGATGCCGTGACCAAGGGCACTCGAGAAGCAGAGTCGCGAGAATTCGAGACGTAGAGATCGTGCGAGTCAACGAATTTCTCAAGAGAAAAGTTTATTCGCTCGAGAGGAGATAAACTCTTAAACAACATGTAATTTCTTTTCTCTTGTATTTTCCCAGCGTTTCGTTTACTTTCTCTCCCCTTTGATAAAAAGTTACGATAGTTGACATGGTTCAGCATTTTGAAACATCTGATTTTTAATTTACAAGTTTCTCGATCGAAGAATATTAAATGGAGAACCTTTTAATTGAAAAGACGTTGGGTTTTTAAAATCACTGAGGAGCTTGTTTCAACTTCTGAAACTTTTCGGTCGGGATAGATTTTTGGAAAGTAATTTTAATTGATACGCTTGTACTTCGCTTAGTATACTACACCACCTGGAATATTTTCAATGGGATTTTTTATTGCAAAAATTTATTAATATTGAGAAAACTTTATTCTGCAACTGCATTCTCTTATACAAATATTTCTTCTTCATTTGCTACCCACCTCATTCTACAAATATTTCTCCACGATAATTTTGTAGCTCACTCTCTCTTATAAATTTGTTCAAATAATTAATATACGCGGGCAGTAGTCAAACGAAATCCATCTGTCACCCCATTTGATTATTTTACAAATTTCCATTTAATATTAAGGGGACAAATATTTAATTCGTTATTTTCACGATTTATGCTAAGGATCGCGCTACATCAAAACTTTCAGTTCGTAATGTACGTCAATTTTAATGTCATCTGAAGGTTGGAATTATTCTGTATTCCTATCTCATTTAAAATTTAAACTCCACTCTGTAGCATTAATTTGCAGCAGAGACAGCGAATGTATGTAGTAGTCATCTTATCCGTATGTTACAGCGTTCAACGAATTTGCAACTCGTTAATCTAAGCGACACGCAACAAGTATTTTGTTTTAGCAGCATTGCCATTCGTTTCAACTTCATCTGAGCGAATGGAAAATCCACGTTCGATCAAAGGAAATATGGTGCGCGAGTTATTCAATTAATTGTCGTATTTATTGATAGTTTAATTAGTTTGCACATTTTCTTTATTTTCACCACAAATTCTGACCAGTTACAGCCTCCTGTTCTAATGTATTTGAAAAGATTAGTGGTTTTATATACAATTTATATACAATGATAAAATGAGAATATTTTAACGTTAATCGAACAAGCTTTCCTTTTAATCAGTAAAAATTATATCCTCGCGAAAAGTTATGACCATCGATATATTCTACCAATTCACGATATATTACGAGTCGTTAACGAATTAAAGAGCTCGTTTTCAAACATAGATCGTACAAAAATTGTTCATCAACCGAATTTGACGAATCACCAGGCAATTTCTTTTAATTGAAAAAAGAAACGCGAGGTCTTTTAATCCACCGAGAAGATTATTCGTACAGTTGTAAAATGTCGAATAGATAAAGATTGTACGCGTCTTGTCTTAAACTCTCATTAGCGTAGGTTGATTCGTGCAGTAAAAAAAAAAAAAGGAGGGGAAAATAACTTTGCTAAATTCAACCAGGCAGCTTTCGTCGTATTAAAAGTTTTAGGGTTGTTTTATAATTATGAGCCGAGGTTTGCGACAATGCGACGCAGTTTACAATAGTTCGTCGCAGTTGACAATACTTCAGCAACGCGTAGAATAACAGACGATGAAGAATAGTGGTGCAAAAAAAACGAATGATATATTATAACGCATGTCGTCATTGATCTGGAAACTCATTAAACGATAGGATTACGGCCATATTCGCGGATTGTATCCGCGACGGATATAAAACAACAAATTCCGTGGATAGGTTCGTTGTAACAACGTCGACCACTTGGACACAATACTCCTTGATTATCCGTGTGATTTTATTCGCGGGCGTGGAATTTCTACGAAAATTCGAAACTGTATGCCACGGTTTCGTAAACCGGTGTTCCATCGCGAAAGTGCTGGATGAAACTGAGTATACAACGTTCAATTCGCGCAATTCTCTTCAATTGACATCATTCCGCCCTATGTTGCATGACGTTTACGTCATGTTTCGAAGAATTTGACATAGGACGGCGCGAACACCATAAAGCAATTGTTCGACAGGCGATCGATCGATTTTAAAGTAAGCTTAAACGCCGTTAGATGAACGGCGTCAAGTGAGTTGGCCGTCGTGTCGTCTGCCGGAAATTGAGCTGGCGACACCAGTTTCGCGCTTGTCACGCGCAAGTGTTAGATTGTTTTAAATGGCGTGACGCGGATGACACTTCTGTAATTGTTAAAATTGTTGATTCTTGTCTTTGAGATAACTGGCAAAGAATTGTAAAAGATAGCCTATTGTCAAGAGGAATTTCTCAGGAGTTCGATGGTTCGTTAAGAGGTTCAAGTTGTGCGATTTAGTATTGTTAAACACTGTATTGTGCAACTATTTGCACGTTCATAATGTATATTGATAAATCTAAACGGCGTGACGCGAACTATACTAAATGGCGTAATTGCTAAAATTGTTGGTTTTTGCCTTCGCGATAACTTTGAAAGCTTCCGTGAAAGATAGCGTATCGTCGAGGTCCGAAGTTTTTTCAGAAGTTCGCCGTTTCAGAAGTTTTATTTCAACTCGTATACTTTAGGATTTTTACGCGGCTTTATGCAACTATTTGGACTTTTATAATGTGTATTGATAAATTTAAACGTTGTGACGCGAATGGTATTAAATATTATGATTGTTAAACTTGTTGATTCTTTCCTTTAACATAGCTTTAAAAAGCTTCTATAAAAGCTAGCGTATTGTCAAGGTTCCTCAAAAAATCGGACTTTTGTTGAAGATTCAAACTGGTTTAGGATTCTAAAACATTGGATATTTCTATTTTGAAACATTTTATAGCCGCGTTTTACGTTTAAGATATACTGAATCTTCATTTATATTACAGATTGTATCATTATGCTGTTATACCTTTAAATTACAAGACCGTATCTTCAAGACTAATTATTAATCATCTTAGAATCTCAGGATTCGATCCTTCGACTTTTAAATTACGTTACGGTATTAAATCATATTACATGGTAATAAATTTTACCAACTTGTTGAAATAGCTTGTACTCTGCGCAAATCAAAATCGTATTATCACTAGATTGATATACAACTAAGTTACTGTATGTCATAGCAACTTTTCAAATCGATCGAAAATCAAAAACGATGCGGTTCGTATCGCGGCAAATAGTATGTCGTGTGTCACAAACATGAAGATCTTGTAGTAGACATTGGAAACTGTGGAAAAATATATATTACGATGTATATATATTATTAATATTATAACATTGCGAAGATATTCGTTGTTGCAATTTAATTACATTAGGGTTGAGTAAATTAAGCTCATTAAATGTCAGTATAAGAAGAGACAAAATTACATTTTAAATTAAGAACATCGATTTCAAAAATCTCTCGATATTTTTTATTTCTTTTTTTTTCCCTCTTAAACATTATAGATCTTTAACTACAGCGCGTTGCAATGTACTCGCGTTTAATAATTTTGCAGAACGATATCCTACGAATATAATTTTGCAGAACGATATCCTACGAATATTAAACCTTAATCGTTTCCTAGAATTAACTCAAATAAATCCAGGAAATCCCTCAGAGTCATTGATAATTGTCTTACCTGGTAGTAAGTACTTTAATTACGAAACATTACATTACATCGACGACTGTTAATGCGTTAACTGAATTATCGTTTATAGACTAGTAAATTAAGTCACCCTACATAGAAATACAAAATTAGATTTTACGTTGAAAGCGTTGATTTTGGAATCTGTACTGGTCGATCTTATAATTCTACGCTTGTACGAAATTCTGGCAACACTATATCGGAGAACGGAATGGCATACTCATGGGAATAAGGAAAAATACAGTTTAAATTGGTTAAAATGGTTTTCCCATGCTGAAAAATGATCGAGCAATATGAATAATAAAGAACCATTTCTTAGAATTAAATAAGTTTCTATATTTCATTTTCCTAATATAAAATTTTACCAAATACCAAAATTAATACACTTGGACCTAATTAACTAGTATGATATAATAAATACAATGTTATACTAAATAAATATATTAATAATTACAATGCTAAGTGTATTTCGAAATTATTTCTTATTCCCTCTAACAAAATCCTTGCACGTATCATGTTTTTGCAACAGCCTGTATATACAAGGTGTCTCGTCTTGATCGAGCCAGGCAAATATCTCTTAAACCGTATATTATTCGAAAGAAGTGTTTCTTCGAAAAATACATAGCTTCGAGATCTCAAGGTGACCTTCGTTTATTCAAATGGATTTCTACATACATTTTTTTCATACGCTATTCGATGGATTTTTTAATTTCCTACAAACCAGTATTAGAGTACTTCAATGGAAAAATGATTAGTTCAAAAGGTATTCCAGCTTCAACCTTGTAAAACTTATCGCATGAAAGACAAGGAAAGATAACACAGCGCACTTACGTTTATATGTTTCTTGTCCTCCACACGCTCAATTTTAATGAAATTAACAATGAGATATCTTTTAAGCTAAGAATTTTCAGATACAACTACCTTGATACTTTTCCGTAGAGAACTAAAAAGTGCATCGGATGGTGTATGAAAGATAAAACGTATAATTCAATTGGAAGAAACAACGGTTATCTTAGAATCTCGTAAACGCTTCTACTTAGACAAATCCAATTGAACGTCGTAAGATGGGCCAATTGAAACCGTACAATTTTATTGTACGCTCTTTCTCGAATTACGTATAGTTTAGGATATATGTTTGCGTGGAACGATCAAAATGAGACACCATGTACATTAATACATTCCACATTCATTATCGCGAAATTGCGTTTCCCTTTGACTTTTTCGAGTTTCCGGGACGCGACAGCACGTTCCATTCAACCGCAATTCGCGTACTCGCTTACAATTAGTCAGGGTTGCGAAACTCGCGAGTTCCACTGGCGCGATTAGTCATAATGGCTATTATTTTATTGTGTAACAGCTTTTTCCCTCGTTGCTTGCCAATCGAATTGCCTGTTACCGAGAGGCACTACTCGACACGCCCGCGTCTTTAAACGTTAAATACCTTGAATATTAATGTCAGCGACGTCTGATATAGTGCATTTTACCGATGATGAAATCCACTCGATCACTAGGGAAAAACACGGCGTAACGAAGGCGTGTGTACACGAAACGTGGATCATTTGCTCCGCACGATCGATCATGCTAATGTAACGAATATAACAAATCGTTACGATAGCTTCTACTCTTGGAAGAAAGAATAGAAATACCAGCAGACACTGGGAAAATGACAAATGTACAATCATTTCCAAGTAATCCGCATGTCTTGAAAACATTGACATTCTTTGTTTAAATAAAGCATGTAGGAGTCAATCTGACAAGCTGAACTGATCGATTTCGATGTTTAAAAAGTTTTTAATTTTACGTATCAAAATACGTAGATAGGGTTCATTTCGCAGAAACGGAACGATTAATTAACCTCGATAGAATTGGTCAGTTTTATTTCTATATCGTAGTTACTTTTTGTTTTATTACGCAAGAGTAAAACAGTTATGTTAATCGTTTTGTTACGAAATACGTTAACTCTACACTGAAATTTTAGAAGATTTTACTCGAGTATAAATAGCCTTTCTATTATGAAGACTTTTGTATGGGAATGTAGATGCCGAAAAATGTCAGCTCGAAAATACAGAGGAAAGATTTATATATAAAATTCAGCATAAACCGGAAACGCCACTTCAAGACGCGTAAATGTACCAATGTATCTTTCATCAAGATAGAAAAAGAGACGTCGAAATTATTAATAGACTAAATTAAGATAAATCTGTTGAATGGTTTAATCGAGACACAATGGAATACACAATAGAATTCTTACAGAAATACATAATAACAGAGTAGTGATACATCAACAGCTGTCATCAATCTCAGGTGTGCGTTATTACGTTGACCCTGGCCACGGATTAGCTAACACCTTGATGGTGACGTTATTAATCGATGTGGTTTTTACTTTCTGAATGATATACAGCATTATGTGACGTTTCCTATTTCAGCAGATTGACTTTAGAAAGAAAGAAACTGTAGAAAGAGAAAGGGAGAAAATGGGGAGTCATAAATTCTCGTATCATTTATAGAAGTCTAAATATCACGTGATAAGTTTTATATTAATTTCACATTTTATATCTCGGAAATATAAATGTCACAAAATCACACGAAACAAAAATGTTGTCAACGCAGACCCAAAACGTAAAATATTCGGCTTACCTTTTCAATTTAGTTTCCATCAAAGATAGATTACGGATTTTTATGCAAATTCATATCTTTACGAATATAGCTGAAAGGAATGGGACCTCGATGGATAATCATTTTTTCGATAGATATTATAACGAGTACTATAGTTTGAATTTATTCATATATTTTTGCTTATGTTTCGCGTTTAAGTCTCCCATAAGTGCGTAAAAAGTTGCATACTAGTCAAAAATTGAATGGTCACACATTTTGGTCAAACTTGAGTTAAAAGTAAAATATGGTTCTACAGTGTTTGTAAATTATTGCAGATATTGCGATCAAAAGGCGATTTAATGTTAAACACAAGAAGCACATTAGGTGCTCGAAACTTGTGGCACAGCGTAGCTTAAAAACTCCTTTATCTCGACATGCGCTAAATGTGTTTTAGATCTTTACTCTCGGTTTCCATTCGATTAAAAACGTAGAATGAGAAACAAAACTCCAGAGAGTACAAACGTCCCTTCCATAGGATTCCACAGGAATCACCCCCATTCAACATACATAACATCCGTACGTACATCGACAAAAGTCCAGTATTTCTTTCCGATCGGAGAAAGCAAGCCATTCTCATGAGACTTAAAATTCGACATACTAAACTGACACACTCTCATAACTTTATCCTATTTGTAGATGATAATCTTCTTAATCGTAGCAACGTTAATGCATGAAAAGTAAATTAAATTAAGAAATAAATTCGCTCTGCCAAACGAGATGCAGCATGTCTAAATCAGAAGCATTGAAGATCTTCTTTATCTTCTCAGAGATATTAATCTGTATCAGCAATTATGATATCGTAAGCTACCTGCTTAATTCTAACATACGCTGTATCGTAGTATAGATACCGTTGTTGGAGTTTCTAACTTGCCTTATTGCATTCTACGCTTTGCTCTTTGTTACGTATTTTATTAATCGCGGTAGCTACCTAATCCCGGACCATAAAAATCATGAAAACGATAAAGAAATAAATAAATAAGGAAGAACAGAGCATCGACTATTAGTAAAACCTACTCGACGATAGAAGCGCCTTTTCTTCGTTTCGCGGTGCCGCGAAAACGAAAGAAAAACCGCGGCCAACAGAGCGAAGGTAAAGGATCGGAAGCCGGCGGCAGAATTAAGAGGAACGCCGTTGGCTGTTTACAGTGAATACCGGTCGCGATAAATCCAGCCTCCGGTACACTCGAAATTGCTTTTCGAGGGTCGCCTTGTAGCGGATGCAATTAAACAGGATCACTGTACGCTCGTAATAAAATCTCCAAGTTCCAGTGCGCTTCCGGGATGAAAGAATCGGCTGCCTCCGCGGTGCGACGCTATTCCCGGCCGTGCAAAAAGTTCCCTTGAAAGCGCGCACTCCTCGTAACGAGCTTTTGCTAATTTTTTTAATTAATTCAAGATCGAATAGGTATCGATTAGAATCGCGATCCACATTTACGCGTTTCGATGAAACACGAATTATTAACACGAAAACACTTTCGTATTGGGTTTGAATAACATATAACGAGGTTTGAAACGAGCAGAATGTTTAATTGAAAAATTTAACTTACATTTTTACGAAGCGTCAAGACATTGTAAGATATATTTCGAAGGATTATATTTTGCTCAAATGTTTGCATTGATTTGCACAAATTATGCAGCTATATTGTTACAATATGGAACGTAAATTATTATAATGAAACGTATATTGTTGCAATAATGTAAGGTAAAACCAATCCATAAATTACAGTAATGAAATTTCATATTGAATATGTACGATATTGTAACTATACAAATTAATGAACAGTTTAACAGTTTAATTAATGATCATGATAAACAATTTAATAAATCACAACTGAAGACCTTAGTAAAATAGACGTGTAAATGCAGTTATTCAAGAAGATGATAAAAACGCTCATACAATTCCAGTTTTAATAGCATGAAAGTATAACTGCACTTACACATTTCAGAAATATTAATTATCCTAGTACTATTGCTCTTTTAATATAACGTTTTTGAACACGTAACATTAAAATCACGAAATCTATCATGATGGATCTGCCACATTATGTTCAGTTATGTTTCCTGTACTTCTCATGGAAATTACTTAACGAAATAAGGTTCGACTACGTCTAAATTTAATCTTAATTCTTTTATTTTTTTAAATTTGCTAAAAATCTCGTGTTATTTTTAGCTCATTAAAAAGGTTTCGTATTATATTCATATATTTATACAAATTGGTGGGAGGATTTTAATTAACGATAGCCTGCGTCCATCGAGGTAAGTGGAATTAAACTTGATCTTGTAATGAAAGTTTGCCAGTTGCACCCTGTGTTTAAATGGTTCGAAGGTATTTAGTGTTTTTTGTAGAAAATCGAGAGCCGCAATGTTATACAGATTGTGAAGCTGTTCGCAAGAGATACGAAAAGTTATGAAGATGGCTACTCGAAAGTTCCCATTAGCCTACTTAATCCAAGTGCATCGCCCTCAACGACAACGACACTTATACTCACCAGTCTCCACCAAAATATGCAAACTACCCCTATGAGAGGTATTTTTCTTTTCTTTTGATAAAAACAAAACTGTATAATAAGCGATACAGAACTTTGCAAGTATAATCACATAAAATCAAGCGGCGTTAGGTAAAACTTTGGTAAACTTGTTATGAATATCGTAACTTTGATCTTCAAAATATAGTAAATTATACCATCAACCCTTAACGCATACCAAGATAGGACAAGCGATGTCTTCTTATCAAGAAGGCTATTAACATTCTCGAAAAACTGTACGATCTTTTTAATAGTTCCATCGATTAGCATTAATATATTTTTTTTTAGAAGAATATTATACAATATCGCGGAACATTCTACTCGAAGGATTTTATTAAAGTAAAAAGTACGTCAAAATAAAATTACGCTCTGACCAGAAATTATTAACAGTCACTGTGTACGCTATCATTTCGTAAAAGCGCGTTATAATTAAATTTTATTAAAAGGATAATACCGTTAAACAGCTTCGAGGCAAATACTAAAAGTATCGGATAAGCGTTTTTTCATCCAGCAAAAATTCAACAAGAACGTACTGTAAAATGGTAAGAAACTTCTAAAATCCTTTAATACGTCAAGAAGTTGGCGTTCGAGTCTAAAGTGGAGATAAAAAAATGCTTGTTTTCACCGAAAAGGCGAAAGCTCAAGAAATCGTTTTAAGCGTCTTAAGAAAATTATAGCCCGTAAGCATGGAACGTTGAAAAAGTAAATTCGAAGAACAGAATATTATTTGGAGATTGTTTTATTGGGCATGCGCATAAAGGAGCGCAACCACCTCTCTATGAACGCTTTCTATATACGAAACGGTTGTGTGCTGAACAAACATCGACATTTGTTCAAATTTTTTGATTTTATTTTTACCAATCTTGGCACTCCGGTTACCGGTGATCTCCATGGCGGCACCGACAAATTGAGTGTCGGTGACCGATGACCCCCGTGGCATGTGACATGCTAAAATGAACGCGGTTCCGATCAGTCCTTGAAAAACTGCGTGATTCTCGTTTACAATAACATCATGACAGAAAAGTAATTTCAGATATAAAATATCTCAAGTTTTACAGTTTAGGTGTTAGATGCTGTGAAAAATTGAAATAGAATAAAATTGTCTAAAATATAATAACATAAGTCCAAACGAAACGTTTATGAGTCATTCGCGATTCGATGACGTTAACTAAGCATTACATGCTATTTCCAATGAAATTAAGACAAAGTACTGTATAATTAATTTTATCGTAAATTATGTATCCCATGAAACAATGGAACGAACTGTGAAACGCGAAAACTGGAAAATTTCAATCTTCTCCTTCCATCGTTTTTGAAAGCAGGAAAATCGTAATTCAGAATGGAAACATTGTAAACACGATATTATGTTCATAGAATTATCAATTCGAGTAGGTACATGATTTATTGTAACGTAAAACCGGACACTAACGATGATCGAGCATAATTCCCTTTCGCATAATTACTCGAGTTCTCTAATAAACGTTCACTAAATCAACCAAGGTTGCTCGTTCGATTGAAACGAAAAACCATTCGAATAAATAGTCTGAACGTTTAAAAAGCGGATCGAGAGGCAAGTTATATCAAGGTTTCCACGAAAAGAACCTACAAACGTCGCTAATAATCGCTGAGAACGAATCACCAACCAAAGCTAACGCGTTTGCCGATCGTGTTACGATAATGACGCGCTACGTCAAACCATTTCGATCTTAGATTTAAGCGAAGTTTTTTCTTCCTCATCTTATATTCATCTATCGGTATATTGATTCTGGATAATGGAAAAAGTCACGGAACTGCGACCAATAGAAACTTGTTAACACGTATTGATCGATGAAATAAAGTAATAGATGCAGATGGAGTTTCACTGAAAGATCGTATAACACTGTCGTCTAGTTGATACTTCCATGGACCCAGTTTCGATGGATATACTTTGACGTAAAACGCGACTCATTACTTCCATCGAACCACGTTTACCGTATCGTGCAACTATTTCCCTGGAACTGTTCCATTTATTGCCGGTACTCGTTAAGGAAACACTTCCTGTCCTTGGCTAACCCGGTCGTAGAATGCCTCCTGAATGCTCCGTGATATTTTCAGAAATTCTAGGGAATTTGAGGTCACTTGTAATCGTTGTTCGTGACGTTACACGTCTAATACGTGATTCTTGTTTAGACACGGATTGATATAATGCAGCGATTTTCAATTTTTGTTCAACCTACCGCGCGTCTAAACTAATTATCCAGCAAAATTCTGCTAAAATTCTATTGAAATTCTGGTACGTTAAAAAATATATTATATTTGATTTAACATATGCCATATGCTGTATAGCTATCGTTATGTTTATTTTCTTGAACGCGTTCAATTTTTATATATTTTGCTTTAAAAGGTAGATTGAGATGTACGAGGTAATGTTTATTCTTTGTAATGTGTTATTTTGTATTGGCACTGTTGGAGGAAAACACTCCACTCTTCCAGAAAAATTCTACGTCTACTCTACTGTTTAGTTTTCCTGATTTTCGAACCTATTAAGCATTATCTATTACTAAATTAATTTGAAGGGCCTTCCAGACCAATAGCCTTTTCTGGAATATGCCTTGTGTAGATGGTGCAGCGAGATGTAAACAAACTGGATTTTTGGAATTATAAATACCATAGGCCCATGGCTTCGGGGCTCTATTGTAATGTCACGCTGCTAGCGTGCAGATCTGGATTAGCATACACTGAACTTATACCGTTATACTCGAATATATTTCTGTTACACATTAACTGAATACAGATAACCCCAACAGGTACAATTTTTCTCCAACGATGTTATTTAAATGGTTCATGTTGTTGACAATTTTTTAATCCGTGAAATTCCTGTTTTAACCATTTTAAAAGATTCAATTTATTTTACCTAGTTGATCACCGATAACCACCGTGGCAACTAACGTGTTAACGGTGTGAAAAATTAAATTAAAGCAGAATCGTGAAAACACTGTAAATTCCCACCGATAAAAATTCAAAAATAAATGTACCAAACAAGTATCGGTCTTTTAAAATCAACGTCTAAAATACATGTACAAATCTCAAAAAGTAGTTTCCACGATTTTCTCCAGGAACTAATAGAAACAGCTTCACTACTTCCCTTCCAAAATCCAATCGATTCGAAACTCGTCAACTTTCAAAATCCACCTTAGATTCCCTTGGAAAACAAAAGCAAAAAAAAAATCATTTGTTTGAAGCAATTCAGCAAGGTTAGCCCGCGAAGGGAAACTCAAGATAAAATGTTTCTCCCTAGTGGGAAGGTAAATTGTGACGACGGGCCTCCGGCCGCGTTAACGATGACACGTTCACATTTCCGGCACGCAACGTTTGCCTCTCACCTGATTACAACACTTCATCGTTCATCTTTGTTGATGTCTCCAGAAAAAGTTTTAATCGATTAATATTATTATTATTATTGTTGTTATTATTATAATTGTTGTCGTTGTTGTTGTCGTTGTTGTCGTTGTTGTCGCTGTTGTCGTTGTTGCCGTTGTTGCCGTTGTTGCCGTTGTTGCCGTTGTTACTAGTATTGATATAATTTTGTAACGTCTCATGGAGAATCTTTTCGAGTGCCATGAAACATTACAGACGATGCACAGGACCCGAGCCTAAGATTTGTAGCCTTGATAACCGGCCTCATGAATTATTGATGAGACATTTGAATGCATTTGAATGGCACGGCACGAAATCGCGAAGAAATCTCCGAGTATCGACGAGAGGATATCATCGCCTGACCTATCGTCATCCTCGTGCGATTCGTGAACCTGCATCTCATTTTTCTCTGCTTCTTTATGCCAGTTAATGCCACTAAAACTGCCGCGTGATCGATTCTCTGCCAATTTTGGGGAAGAGTTTGCTTTTTCTTTGACTTTGGTCTTCGCTGAACTTGTTAGCGAATCTGTTTCGCTTTTAGTGGGCGTAAGAAATAATTTAAGTATGGAATTATTTGAATAATCCTTCAGTTGGGTATTATTTTAATAATTCTTCAGATAAGATTATTTTAATGATTTTTTCAAGGGTTGGAATAATTTCAATAGTTCCGCAAAAGACATTTTTCTATTTTAAGATCGTTGAATGTTATATAGAATATTTTATACGATCGCTGGCGATTCCTGAACTTGCACGCTATTTCCTTCTTCTTCTTCTTTCTCTCGCGGGTTACATCATTGAAACTTTCGTGAGATCGATTCCTCGCTATATGTTGACTCGTGTGTAACTTTTTCTTTATTCTTTCTAAACTTCGTTATTGAATCTTTTCCTGTCTTAATGAATATAAGAAGGAAGTTAAGTAATGTCAATAGAATTCTTGTATGAGAGATACCAATACATCCTGTTATTAGACTTTCATTATTTAGAAGAATGAAAAAAGAAAAGAATAATGTTAACTCAGAAAGAAGATATATCGATGTCTCAAGTCGTGTCATGTGCGATGATTCGAGAAATGAACAAATGTTATATAAATTACTTGAGCTAAGGAGGGCTGTATAATTCCAAAGATATTAAAAATCGTAATTTTCCTCAAACCGCCCTGCAATTATTATTTCACTTAAAAGCTAATTAAATTATACACGATAGTTATTACTAATACACGCGATCGCCCATGGCAATTATATCTTTCAAGTTACGACGAGATAAAAAATTGCTTCAACCTGATAGACTCTATTTAACCAATCGCAAGTTGATTAAAATATTTCCGCCAGGACTTGTTTACAATATCGATTGCAATAATTCCTCATGATCATGAAAAGGAAAAATCGCGTCTCTGTCTCTCCTCCTGTTCCACGTGCGCGATCGTTTTCTTCACGACGTACCTGGAAAAAAACGTCGATACTACAAATAACTGATCTTTTTCCTCTTTCGTGTAATATCAATCCATGAGCCAGCTGAGCGTGTCCAACTCGATATTTCCAAGGATACCTGGCTGAAAACGCATAGCAGTAGGGAATAAATGGAATTACAGTTATCGAAAATCGTAGAAAACAACCCCGAAGAGCTATCTGACGTCCATCGGTGGAACCCACCGAGGAACGGTCGACAAACTTCGGAAATGTGGTCAGTCGAAGCTTGCTTGATCAAAAATAAGGGACAGGGCATGTCCTGAAAATTGATCATGGACGAAGGGGAAATAATTAATGTACAATATATCCAGTCCATATACAATGTATTAAAATTACATACGTCATGATTAACGTCTAACTGTTAAAAATGTGATGGCAATATGGGGGAATATTTTTCGTAATTGACAGAAAAGCTTTAACCATTTAATCATCGTTTATATAGATTTCATAAAAAATTCAAATGTTCTATAATTAAGTAAATAAATTGCGATTAATACACATTTAACATGATATCAACGTACATTTCGATCGAATAAAAGCAAACTTAATTTTACTAGCTAAAAATGTGCTTAAGGTAAAGTTAGTCCTACTAAAAGTTAGTCACAGATTAAGATCATCGAATTTTATTGCATTCTAAATCACCTTATTTTGACGATTCGATATGCGTACGAAGAAACATGAATATAAACATACATACAAAGAGACATATGCTTATGCGCATGCATGTATGTACGTGTAAGTACCGTACATGTATGCACGTGTACCGTTCAACGGTACAGTCACCTGTTTTTATGCCGCAGATACAAGTAATTAACACCGTATGAGTTGTTATTCGCCTTCAAGACAGATTAATTACAATGCAACTTGTTCAGAACAATTTGAAGCAGTTATAGAATGTTGACATTTCGACCACACATGCACAGTGCTGTACAAGGAATTGCTTCATACGCGAGGAATTGCACTGTCCTCCTCGCGCGCACGGCTTCTCCGAATCTCTTTCATCCACAATAAATTATTTCCTTTTACAAACAAACCATCCCTTTTAAAATCGTATTTAGCGTCGATGAAATTTTAATTACTCGCCGTGAAAACGTCGCGATTGTTTTCGACACCCCTCTTTGCCGGGGCAAGAAACGATACAATCAAGAATTCCTTCGTATACGGAAAAGAGGGTCATACGCGCACGCCATAGCTGTACATTTCTACGTCTTCCTTTTTTTACCGACGAATCACGTAATTGTTGCGTTCTAACGTTCTAAAATTGGACCAATCAACGATCCTTTAATTACTCGTCACGGAGACTTGGCAATTGTCTTCGACACGTGCCTTTGCCAGGACAAAAATTATTCCATCGGAAATTCCAGATTCTACGGATAAGAAGGACACGCGTAAGAACGTCGTTTCCGTCATCCTGGTAACTAATTACTGATTCTACCTTGTTCGTTAATTGCACGATTTCTCGAGATTCTCGAGAAAAAAAGAAGAAGAAAAAAAGGAACAAGAAGTAAAGGAAAACGATTCATACGCATACTACATAAAACTGATCGAATCATTTGAAAAATCCAAGCTGGCTCGAGGGGATTTTTTATCGAGAACGCCGGTGTAGTATCAACGTAGCGTCGCAGTAACGCAACGTTCAGCCATGCGACAGAAAAATGTATCACCATGAACACGAGCTTCTTTGCGTTTATCGACGAGATTCGTCTGACTGGCATTGAAGATGATCGATGCAACTCAATTACGGACCGAAGATACCTTCGCTTATTATTACTACTCTTGCTTGTTATTACTTCTTACTTTGTAGCAAACGTTTCCTGAATTTGTTTCGCAATTATCAAGTTACCATCGCAGTACGGTGTGCGATGCACAAAAATAGAAATAGTCGCTGTTCAATTTTGATCTCATTAAGCCGATATGATATCGTCAGCGCGTAAGTAAGTAATATTATAATTGTAAACAATAATCGTCCGCGGAAGCAATAGAGGATTGGTAAAAAGGGAGGATTAGTAAAATCGTTAGAACATCAAAGTCTAATCACTTGAAAATTAGCTCGTTCACTGTACGTTCTTGTTTATTAGCTCTTGTTAAATAACGTTTGTTACGACTTAAATATGAAGAATTTGAGCAAAGATACGTGCAATTTTAATTTCTAATTAGAAAATTTCTTCCCCCCTTCAAAGAGCAATTTGAAAAATATCGTTCAAACCACCTTACATTAATTTTGATCGTTCTGTGTCAAGAAGGTATCGTATCACAAAGTTACATGCTATGTAACTTTCGTTACAAACTGCTACATTCGATGTTCATTATTTTTTTAGTTGGATCTTTAGTTAAAATTAAAGTTACACGAAAAGTCTGTTCTTCGCCGAATGTCAGCGCAATATCTGAAGACACGGAAGGGAAGATAAATGATTTCTGCATGATGCTCACGATAAAGTGGTAGGATTTATTTACTTAAGCAACACTTCTCACACTGATGTGTGGCGATAAACAAAAAAGCAAATATTCAAAATGTTTCGAGTCAGGGAGATACCAACAAAAATTTTATAAACAGGCTTTTACTCGACAGATCTCCTGATATCAAGCTGCAGAGAGATTGCACGTTATATGCGTCTTTTATCTTCGTCGCGAGTGCTCGCCCAAATGCCGTACTGCGATGACATGGCGAATTTTTTTCTCGTTTAACATGTTCAAGTCGGGAGGATTTCTACGATTCCTGCTTTCCGCTCAGGAGAAAAAAGAAAAAGGTGGAAACAATTTTCTCGCTTGATTTTTATTTCACAAATATTAATTCGTTATTGTTGAGAAGTATTGAAAAAAAAGTAAATAAATGATGTTGATACGTGCATCGATTTCGCACTGAAACGTGTTAATTTGTCAGTACATATATATTTACTGCTGAAGTTTATTTGTTTTTATATCTTCATAAATATAATTGAAAAACAATATCACAAATTATTTACAAATGTCAATGATCGCGTGGGAAAAACAGAACGTTCGTGATAAAATTGTCACCTGGTAGACCAAATGTATATTCTAGAATTATGGACATTTTTATGAATATGGAATATTTAGCAAAGCGCGAAGATAAATGTTTATCAATGGTAGATAACGCGAGAATAATCCGGGAATAATATGTTAAGAGAGAACACAATACAATTATTGTTCGAGTGGAGTATTTCATTTTATAGTTTCCAGAAGATTGATTTTCTCGGACAGGTGTTCGCGTTCGAATAAAAAATCCAGCAAATGGAGGTCGAAAATAGTATTTCTTACGCCATGGTGAAGGAATCGGTCAAATCAACTGTTGGTATTATAATATATATCGTATCTACATTTCTAACGTGTTGCTAACGATGTTCTGGTGTTCTATCGTTCATATCTTTAATTCATGTTTATAACGCTATAAACACTGATCGTTTATATGATAATATCCTAGAAACTGAAACGGAATTATCTTTCTAAGAGACGTAGTTCCTTCCGTCGATTTTATTTATAAATTAGTAATACTGACTAATCAAGATTATGGGAAATATTGCGATTGATTTAAGAACAATATAAGAGAATTGTAGTTTGTATAACATAGGCCATGAAAAGCAACAGGAGATTATGAAACTTGTCTTTAAGGGAGGAAAGTTTCACTTTGTTAAAATGCCATTCTTCAAAGTATGATTTTACTCGACGAATGAAAGAATAATGGTAAATTAGATAATATAGATTTAGAATAATTGAATAAAAGCTGTGTGGCATTTTATATTCTCCAAATAAACGAGAACAGAATTATAAAATAGAAAGGAATAAAAAGAATAGAGAGTCGGATCCAGGAAAAGTACTACAAATAAAATTAGGGTAGAGAAGTATCAAAATTAATGCAAGAGTGTATTAAAATTTTATTAAAGTAGGATATATTTTCCCCAAAGGGAAGCAACATACCTCCGAGCGATTTGATTAAGAAGCCACTAACCAAAGTTCCCTCAACGAAAAGGTGGTGAACATCAAAGGAAAAGTTGGCAAAAACATGATGGCAGTTTCCGGTAAAGCACAATCTCGCAAGATCATTTTTTCGTCACGCACTAGCCCTTTCATCGAACCCATTAGACTCCCTGTGGCCATGGAGCTAAATGAAAGGTCGAATTATAGAAAAAAAGGTCTCGGTTCCTTGTCGGAAATCGAAGAAAAATATACTGTAACTCGATCGAAAAAAAAGGAATGTACTTGCTAGAAAATACAAGAGACATATTTAAAAGAAAATTGCAATTTTCAAATATTTTCCTTTATAAACTGTTGGTATTTTTTTACAGGATTGAAACGATCGATAGGGAAACTGTGTCAATTTGGTGCATAATTTATAAACGATAAAACGGAAGTATCAAGGATATATCGATTCAAGAACTCTGTCTCTTTCTATTATTTCTCTGACGTAGAGAGATGTCCTTAATTAAAATATTCCAAGTCAAACGATTCTGCGCATTGCTTCGTAAATGGACAATATTTATAATTTTTAACGTGCACGCTGCAATGACTTGAAAGGGGAGTTCTGAGCTCTGTTTGCTCTTAACGGTGTATTAATATTCGATTGAAATGAGAATCTAGAAACAAAGGGAGAGAATATTTTTATCGCAATAAATGTAACGATAAACGAAAGGACACGCGTGCATGTGAGAGGAAAGAAAATGGATGAAAGCGTGCTTCAAAGAAACGATAAATCTCCTTGAAAACAAAGCCGATACGGATGAACTAAAAAGTTTTTTGAAAAATTCTATTAATGTAAAGGTCATAATGAATATATAAATATACATAAGTGGCAAGTGTATTCTCCAGTCAAATAATTATTAAAATTGTTAAAATTGTTAGAAATTGAAACAAAGTTCTTTAAAGCTATTATAATTACCAACTTACACGTAATTTATAT
>NW_022883815.1:0-27347 GCF_011952255.1 Bombus vosnesenskii
ATTATGTGACGTTTCCTATTTCAGCAGATTGACTTTAGAAAGAAAGAAACTGTAGAAAGAGAAAGGGAGAAAATGGGGAGTCATAAATTCTCGTATCATTTATAGAAGTCTAAATATCACGTGATAAGTTTTATATTAATTTCACATTTTATATCTCGGAAATATAAATGTCACAAAATCACACGAAACAAAAATGTTGTCAACGCAGACCCAAAACGTAAAATATTCGGCTTACCTTTTCAATTTAGTTTCCATCAAAGATAGATTACGGATTTTTATGCAAATTCATATCTTTACGAATATAGCTGAAAGGAATGGGACCTCGATGGATAATCATTTTTTCGATAGATATTATAACGAGTACTATAGTTCGAATTTATTCATATATTTTTGCTTATGTTTCGCGTTTAAGTCTCCCATAAGTGCGTAAAAAGTTGCATACTAGTCAAAAATTGAATGGTCACACATTTTGGTCAAACTTGAGTTAAAAGTAAAATATGGTTCTACAGTGTTTGTAAATTATTGCAGATATTGCGATCAAAAGGCGATTTAATGTTAAACACAAGAAGCACATTAGGTGCTCGAAACTTGTGGCACAGCGTAGCTTAAAAACTCCTTTATCTCGACATGCGCTAAATGTGTTTTAGATCTTTACTCTCGGTTTCCATTCGATTAAAAACGTAGAATGAGAAACAAAACTCCAGAGAGTACAAACGTCCCTTCCATAGGATTCCACAGGAATCACCCCCATTCAACATACATAACATCCGTACGTACATCGATAAAAGTCCAGTATTTCTTTCCGATCGGAGAAAGCAAGCCATTCTCATGAGACTTAAAATTCGACATACTAAACTGACACACTCTCATAACTTTATCCTATTTGTAGATGATAATCTTCTTAATCGTAGCAACGTTAATGCATGAAAAGTAAATTAAATTAAGAAATAAATTCGCTCTGCCAAACGAGATGCAGCATGTCTAAATCAGAAGCATTGAAGATCTTCTTTATCTTCTCAAAGATATTAATCTGTATCAGCAATTATGATATCGTAAGCTACCTGTTTAATTCTAACATACGCTGTATCGTAGTATAGATACCGTTGTTTGAGTTTCTAACTTGCCTTATTGCATTCTACGCTTTGCTCTTTGTTACGTATTTTATTAATCGCGGTAGCTACCTAATCCCGGACCATAAAAATCATGAAAACGATAAAGAAATAAATAAATAAGGAAGAACAGAGCATCGACTATTAGTAAAACCTACTCGACGATAGAAGCGCCTTTTCTTCGTTTCGCGGTGCCGCGAAAACGAAAGAAAAACCGCGGCCAACAGAGCGAAGGTAAAGGATCGGAAGCCGGCGGCAGAATTAAGAGGAACGCCGTTGGCTGTTTACAGTGAATACCGGTCGCGATAAATCCAGCCTCCGGTACACTCGAAATTGCTTTTCGAGGGTCGCCTTGTAGCGGATGCAATTAAACAGGATCACTGTACGCTCGTAATAAAATCTCCAAGTTCCAGTGCGCTTCCGGGATGAAAGAATCGGCTGCCTCCGCGGTGCGACGCTATTCCCGGCCGTGCAAAAAGTTCCCTTGAAAGCGCGCACTCCTCGTAACGAGCTTTTGCTAATTTTTTTAATTAATTCAAGATCGAATAGGTATCGATTAGAATCGCGATCCACATTTACGCGTTTCGATGAAACACGAATTATTAACACGAAAACACTTTCGTATTGGGTTTGAATAACATATAACGAGGTTTGAAACGAGCAGAATGTTTAATTGAAAAATTTAACTTACATTTTTACGAAGCGTCAAGACATTGTAAGATATATTTCGAAGGATTATATTTTGCTCAAATGTTTGCATTGATTTGCACAAATTATGCAGCTATATTGTTACAATATGGAACGTAAATTATTATAATGAAACGTATATTGTTGCAATAATGTAAGGTAAAACCAATCCATAAATTACAGTAATGAAATTTCATATTGAATATGTACGATATTGTAACTATACAAATTAATGAACAGTTTAACAGTTTAATTAATGATCATGATAAACAATTTAATAAATCACAACTGAAGACCTTAGTAAAATAGACGTGTAAATGCAGTTATTCAAGAAGATGATAAAAACGCTCATACAATTCCAGTTTTAATAGCATGAAAGTATAACTGCACTTACACATTTCAGAAATATTAATTATCCTAGTACTATTGCTCTTTTAATATAACGTTTTTGAACACGTAACATTAAAATCACGAAATCTATCATGATGGATCTGCCACATTATGTTCAGTTATGTTTCCTGTACTTCTCATGGAAATTACTTAACGAAATAAGGTTCGACTACGTCTAAATTTAATCTTAATTCTTTTATTTTTTTAAATTTGCTAAAAATCTCGTGTTATTTTTAGCTCATTAAAAAGGTTTCGTATTATATTCATATATTTATACAAATTGGTGGGAGGATTTTAATTAACGATAGCCTGCGTCCATCGAGGTAAGTGGAATTAAACTTGATCTTGTAATGAAAGTTTGCCAGTTGCACCCTGTGTTTAAATGGTTCGAAGGTATTTAGTGTTTTTTGTAGAAAATCGAGAGCCGCAATGTTATACAGATTGTGAAGCTGTTCGCAAGAGATACGAAAAGTTATGAAGATGGCTACTCGAAAGTTCCCATTAGCCTACTTAATCCAAGTGCATCGCCCTCAACGACAACGACACTTATACTCACCAGTCTCCACCAAAATATGCAAACTACCCCTATGAGAGGTATTTTTCTTTTCTTTTGATAAAAACAAAACTGTATAATAAGCGATACAGAACTTTGCAAGTATAATCACATAAAATCAAGCGGCGTTAGGTAAAACTTTGGTAAACTTGTTATGAATATCGTAACTTTGATCTTCAAAATATAGTAAATTATACCATCAACCCTTAACGCATACCAAGATAGGACAAGCGATGTCTTCTTATCAAGAAGGCTATTAACATTCTCGAAAAACTGTACGATCTTTTTAATAGTTCCATCGATTAGCATTAATATATTTTTTTTTAGAAGAATATTATACAATATCGCGGAACATTCTACTCGAAGGATTTTATTAAAGTAAAAAGTACGTCAAAATAAAATTACGCTCTGACCAGAAATTATTAACAGTCACTGTGTACGCTATCATTTCGTAAAAGCGCGTTATAATTAAATTTTATTAAAAGGATAATACCGTTAAACAGCTTCGAGGCAAATACTAAAAGTATCGGATAAGCGTTTTTTCATCCAGCAAAAATTCAACAAGAACGTACTGTAAAATGGTAAGAAACTTCTAAAATCCTTTAATACGTCAAGAAGTTGGCGTTCGAGTCTAAAGTGGAGATAAAAAAATGCTTGTTTTCACCGAAAAGGCGAAAGCTCAAGAAATCGTTTTAAGCGTCTTAAGAAAATTATAGCCCGTAAGCATGGAACGTTGAAAAAGTAAATTCGAAGAACAGAATATTATTTGGAGATTGTTTTATTGGGCATGCGCATAAAGGAGCGCAACCACCTCTCTATGAACGCTTTCTATATACGAAACGGTTGTGTGCTGAACAAACATCGACATTTGTTCAAATTTTTTGATTTTATTTTTACCAATCTTGGCACTCCGGTTACCGGTGACCTCCATGGCGGCACCGACAAATTGAGTGTCGGTGACCGATGACCCCCGTGGCATGTGACATGCTAAAATGAACGCGGTTCCGATCAGTCCTTGAAAAACTGCGTGATTCTCGTTTACAATAACATCATGACAGAAAAGTAATTTCAGATATAAAATATCTCAAGTTTTACAGTTTAGGTGTTAGATGCTGTGAAAAATTGAAATAGAATAAAATTGTCTAAAATATAATAACATAAGTCCAAACGAAACGTTTATGAGTCATTCGCGATTCGATGACGTTAACTAAGCATTACATGCTATTTCCAATGAAATTAAGACAAAGTACTGTATAATTAATTTTATCGTAAATTATGTATCCCATGAAACAATGGAACGAACTGTGAAACGCGAAAACTGGAAAATTTCAATCTTCTCCTTCCATCGTTTTTGAAAGCAGGAAAATCGTAATTCAGAATGGAAACATTGTAAACACGATATTATGTTCATAGAATTATCAATTCGAGTAGGTACATGATTTATTGTAACGTAAAACCGGACACTAACGATGATCGAGCATAATTCCCTTTCGCATAATTACTCGAGTTCTCTAATAAACGTTCACTAAATCAACCAAGGTTGCTCGTTCGATTGAAACGAAAAACCATTCGAATAAATAGTCTGAACGTTTAAAAAGCGGATCGAGAGGCAAGTTATATCAAGGTTTCCACGAAAAGAACCTACAAACGTCGCTAATAATCGCTGAGAACGAATCACCAACCAAAGCTAACGCGTTTGCCGATCGTGTTACGATAATGACGCGCTACGTCAAACCATTTCGATCTTAGATTTAAGCGAAGTTTTTTCTTCCTCATCTTATATTCATCTATCGGTATATTGATTCTGGATAATGGAAAAAGTCACGGAACTGCGACCAATAGAAACTTGTTAACACGTATTGATCGATGAAATAAAGTAATAGATGCAGATGGAGTTTCACTGAAAGATCGTATAACACTGTCGTCTAGTTGATACTTCCATGGACCCAGTTTCGATGGATATACTTTGACGTAAAACGCGACTCATTACTTCCATCGAACCACGTTTACCGTATCGTGCAACTATTTCCCTGGAACTGTTCCATTTATTGCCGGTACTCGTTAAGGAAACACTTCCTGTCCTTGGCTAACCCGGTCGTAGAATGCCTCCTGAATGCTCCGTGATATTTTCAGAAATTCTAGGGAATTTGAGGTCACTTGTAATCGTTGTTCGTGACGTTACACGTCTAATACGTGATTCTTGTTTAGACACGGATTGATATAATGCAGCGATTTTCAATTTTTGTTCAACCTACCGCGCGTCTAAACTAATTATCCAGCAAAATTCTGCTAAAATTCTATTGAAATTCTGGTACGTTAAAAAATATATTATATTTGATTTAACATATGCCATATGCTGTATAGCTATCGTTATGTTTATTTTCTTGAACGCGTTCAATTTTTATATATTTTGCTTTAAAAGGTAGATTGAGATGTACGAGGTAATGTTTATTCTTTGTAATGTGTTATTTTGTATTGGCACTGTTGGAGGAAAACACTCCACTCTTCCAGAAAAATTCTACGTCTACTCTACTGTTTAGTTTTCCTGATTTTCGAACCTATTAAGCATTATCTATTACTAAATTAATTTGAAGGGCCTTCCAGACCAATAGCCTTTTCTGGAATATGCCTTGTGTAGATGGTGCAGCGAGATGTAAACAAACTGGATTTTTGGAATTATAAATACCATAGGCCCATGGCTTCGGGGCTCTATTGTAATGTCACGCTGCTAGCGTGCAGATCTGGATTAGCATACACTGAACTTATACCGTTATACTCGAATATATTTCTGTTACACATTAACTGAATACAGATAACCCCAACAGGTACAATTTTTCTCCAACGATGTTATTTAAATGGTTCATGTTGTTGACAATTTTTTAATCCGTGAAATTCCTGTTTTAACCATTTTAAAAGATTCAATTTATTTTACCTAGTTGATCACCGATAACCACCGTGGCAACTAACGTGTTAACGGTGTGAAAAATTAAATTAAAGCAGAATCGTGAAAACACTGTAAATTCCCACCGATAAAAATTCAAAAATAAATGTACCAAACAAGTATCGGTCTTTTAAAATCAACGTCTAAAATACATGTACAAATCTCAAAAAGTAGTTTCCACGATTTTCTCCAGGAACTAATAGAAACAGCATCACTACTTCCCTTCCAAAATCCAATCGATTCGAAACTCGTCAACTTTCAAAATCCACCTTAGATTCCCTTGGAAAACAAAAGCAAAAAAAAAATCATTTGTTTGAAGCAATTCAGCAAGGTTAGCCCGCGAAGGGAAACTCAAGATAAAGTGTTTCTCCCTAGTGGGAAGGTAAATTGTGACGACGGGCCTCCGGCCGCGTTAACGATGACACGTTCACATTTCCGGCACGCAACGTTTGCCTCTCACCTGATTACAACACTTCATCGTTCATCTTTGTTGATGTCTCCAGAAAAAGTTTTAATCGATTAATATTATTATTATTATTGTTGTTATTATTATAATTGTTGTCGTTGTTGTTGTCGTTGTTGTCGTTGTTGTCGTGTTGTCGTTGTTGCCGTTGTTGCCGTTGTTGCCGTTGTTGCCGTTGTTACTAGTATTGATATAATTTTGTAACGTCTCATGGAGAATCTTTTCGAGTGCCATGAAACATTACAGACGATGCACAGGACCCGAGCCTAAGATTTGTAGCCTTGATAACCGGCCTCATGAATTATTGATGAGACATTTGAATGCATTTGAATGGCACGGCACGAAATCGCGAAGAAATCTCCGAGTATCGACGAGAGGATATCATCGCCTGACCTATCGTCATCCTCGTGCGATTCGTGAACCTGCATCTCATTTTTCTCTGCTTCTTTATGCCAGTTAATGCCACTAAAACTGCCGCGTGATCGATTCTCTGCTAATTTTGGGGAAGAGTTTGCTTTTTCTTTGACTTTGGTCTTCGCTGAACTTGTTAGCGAATCTGTTTCGCTTTTAGTGGGCGTAAGAAATAATTTAAGTATGGAATTATTTGAATAATCCTTCAGTTGGGTATTATTTTAATAATTCTTCAGATAAGATTATTTTAATGATTTTTTCAAGGGTTGGAATAATTTCAATAGTTCCGCAAAAGACATTTTTCTATTTTAAGATCGTTGAATGTTATATAGAATATTTTATACGATCGCTGGCGATTCCTGAACTTGCACGCTATTTCCTTCTTCTTCTTCTTTCTCTCGCGGGTTACATCATTGAAACTTTCGTGAGATCGATTCCTCGCTATATGTTGACTCGTGTGTAACTTTTTCTTTATTCTTTCTAAACTTCGTTATTGAATCTTTTCCTGTCTTAATGAATATAAGAAGGAAGTTAAGTAATGTCAATAGAATTCTTGTATGAGAGATACCAATACATCCTGTTATTAGACTTTCATTATTTAGAAGAATGAAAAAAGAAAAGAATAATGTTAACTCAGAAAGAAGATATATCGATGTCTCAAGTCGTGTCATGTGCGATGATTCGAGAAATGAACAAATGTTATATAAATTACTTGAGCTAAGGAGGGCTGTATAATTCCAAAGATATTAAAAATCGTAATTTTCCTCAAACCGCCCTGCAATTATTATTTCACTTAAAAGCTAATTAAATTATACACGATAGTTATTACTAATACACGCGATCGCCCATGGCAATTATATCTTTCAAGTTACGACGAGATAAAAAATTGCTTCAACCTGATAGACTCTATTTAACCAATCGCAAGTTGATTAAAATATTTCCGCCAGGACTTGTTTACAATACCGATTGCAATAATTCCCCATGATCATGAAAAGGAAAAATCGCGTCTCTGTCTCTCCTCCTGTTCCACGTGCGCGATCGTTTTCTTCACGACGTACCTGGAAAAAATCGTCGATACTACAAATAACTGATCTTTTTCCTCTTTCGTGTAATATCAATCCATGAGCCAGCTGAGCGTGTCCAACTCGATATTTCCAAGGATACCTGGCTGAAAACGCATAGCAGTAGGGAATAAATGGAATTACAGTTATCGAAAATCGTAGAAAACAACCCCGAAGAGCTATCTGACGTCCATCGGTGGAACCCACCGAGGAACGGTCGACAAACTTCGGAAATGTGGTCAGTCGAAGCTTGCTTGATCAAAAATAAGGGACAGGGCATGTCCTGAAAATCGATCATGGACGAAGGGGAAATAATTAATGTACAATATATCCAGTCCATATACAATGTATTAAAATTACATACGTCATGATTAACGTCTAACTGTTAAAAATGTGATGGCAATATGGGGGAATATTTTTCGTAATTGACAGAAAAACTTTAACCATTTAATCATCGTTTATATAGATTTCATAAAAAAATCAAATGTTCTATAATTAAGTAAATAAATTGCGATTAATACACATTTAACATGATATCAACGTACATTTCGATCGAATAAAAGCAAACTTAATTTTACTAGCTAAAAATGTGCTTAAGGTAAAGTTAGTCCTACTAAAAGTTAGTCACAGATTAAGATCATCGAATTTTATTGCATTCTAAATCACCTTATTTTGACGATTCGATATGCGTACGAAGAAACATGAATATAAACATACATACAAAGAGACATATGCTTATGCGCATGCATGTATGTACGTGTAAGTACCGTACATGTATGCACGTGTACCGTTCAACGGTACAGTCACCTGTTTTTATGCCGCAGATACAAGTAATTAACACCGTATGAGTTGTTATTCGCCTTCAAGACAGATTAATTACAATGCAACTTGTTCAGAACAATTTGAAGCAGTTATAGAATGTTGACATTTCGACCACACATGCACGCTGCTGTACAAGGAATTGCTTCATACGCGAGGAATTGCACTGTCCTCCTCGCGCGCACGGCTTCTCCGAATCTCTTTCATCCACAATAAATTATTTCCTTTTACAAACAAACCATCCCTTTTAAAATCGTATTTAGCGTCGATGAAATTTTAATTACTCGCCGTGAAAACGTCGCGATTGTTTTCGACACCCCTCTTTGCCGGGGCAAGAAACGATACAATCAAGAATTCCTTCGTATACGGAAAAGAGGGTCATACGCGCACGCCATAGCTGTACATTTCTACGTCTTCCTTTTTTTACCGACGAATCACGTAATTGTTGCGTTCTAACGTTCTAAAATTGGACCAATCAACGATCCTTTAATTACTCGTCACGGAGACTTGGCAATTGTCTTCGACACGTGCCTTTGCCAGGACAAAAATTATTCCATCGGAAATTCCAGATTCTACGGATAAGAAGGACACGCGTAAGAACGTCGTTTCCGTCATCCTGGTAACTAATTACTGATTCTACCTTGTTCGTTAATTGCACGATTTCTCGAGATTCTCGAGAAAAAAAGAAGAAGAAAAAAAGGAACAAGAAGTAAAGGAAAACGATTCATACGCATACTACATAAAACTGATCGAATCATTTGAAAAATCCAAGCTGGCTCGAGGGGATTTTTTATCGAGAACGCCGGTGTAGTATCAACGTAGCGTCGCAGTAACGCAACGTTCAGCCATGCGACAGAAAAATGTATCACCATGAACACGAGCTTCTTTGCGTTTATCGACGAGATTCGTCTGACTGGCATTGAAGATGATCGATGCAACTCAATTACGGACCGAAGATACCTTCGCTTATTATTACTACTCTTGCTTGTTATTACTTCTTACTTTGTAGCAAACGTTTCCTGAATTTGTTTCGCAATTATCAAGTTACCATCGCAGTACGGTGTGCAATGCACAAAAATAGAAATAGTCGCTGTTCAATTTTGATCTCATTAAGCCGATATGATATCGTCAGCGCGTAAGTAAGTAATATTATAATTGTAAACAATAATCGTCCGCGGAAGCAATAGAGGATTGGTAAAAAGGGAGGATTAGTAAAATCGTTAGAACATCAAAGTCTAATCACTTGAAAATTAGCTCGTTCACTGTACGTTCTTGTTTATTAGCTCTTGTTAAATAACGTTTGTTACGACTTAAATATGAAGAATTTGAGCAAAGATACGTGCAATTTTAATTTCTAATTAGAAAATTTCTTCCCCCCTTCAAAGAGCAATTTGAAAAATATCGTTCAAACCACCTTACATTAATTTTGATCGTTCTGTGTCAAGAAGGTATCGTATCACAAAGTTACATGCTATGTAACTTACGTTACAAACTGCTACATTCGATGTTCATTATTTTTTTAGTTGGATCTTTAGTTAAAATTAAAGTTACACGAAAAGTCTGTTCTTCGCCGAATGTCAGCGCAATATCTGAAGACACGGAAGGGAAGATAAATGATTTCTGCATGATGCTCACGATAAAGTGGTAGGATTTATTTACTTAAGCAACACTTCTCACACTGATGTGTGGCGATAAACAAAAAAGCAAATATTCAAAATGTTTCGAGTCAGGGAGATACCAACAAAAATTTTATAAACAGGCTTTTACTCGACAGATCTCCTGATATCAAGCTGCAGAGAGATTGCACGTTATATGCGTCTTTTATCTTCGTCGCGAGTGCTCGCCCAAATGCCGTACTGCGATGACATGGCGAATTTTTTTCTCGTTTAACATGTTCAAGTCGGGAGGATTTCTACGATTCCTGCTTTCCGCTCAGGAGAAAAAAGAAAAAGGTGAAAACAATTTTCTCGCTTGATTTTTATTTCACAAATATTAATTCGTTATTGTTGAGAAGTATTGAAAAAAAAGTAAATAAATGATGTTGATACGTGCATCGATTTCGCACTGAAACGTGTTAATTTGTCAGTACATATATATTTACTGCTGAAGTTTATTTGTTTTTATATCTTCATAAATATAATTGAAAAACAATATCACAAATTATTTACAAATGTCAATGATCGCGTGGGAAAAACAGAACGTTCGTGATAAAATTGTCACCTGGTAGACCAAATGTATATTCTAGAATTATGGACATTTTTATGAATATGGAATATTTAGCAAAGCGCGAAGATAAATGTTTATCAATGGTAGATAACGCGAGAATAATCCGGGAATAATATGTTAAGAGAGAACACAATACAATTATTGTTCGAGTGGAGTATTTCATTTTATAGTTTCCAGAAGATTGATTTTCTCGGACAGGTGTTCGCGTTCGAATAAAAAATCCAGCAAATGGAGGTCGAAAATAGTATTTCTTACGCCATGGTGAAGGAATCGGTCAAATCAACTGTGGTATTATAATATATATCGTATCTACATTTCTAACGTGTTGCTAACGATGTTCTGGTGTTCTATCGTTCATATCTTTAATTCATGTTTATAACGCTATAAACACTGATCGTTTATATGATAATATCCTAGAAACTGAAACGGAATTATCTTTCTAAGAGACGTAGTTCCTTCCGTCGATTTTATTTATAAATTAGTAATACTGACTAATCAAGATTATGGGAAATATTGCGATTGATTTAAGAACAATATAAGAGAATTGTAGTTTGTATAACATAGGCCATGAAAAGCAACAGGAGATTATGAAACTTGTCTTTAAGGGAGGAAAGTTTCACTTTGTTAAAATGCCATTCTTCAAAGTATGATTTTACTCGACGAATGAAAGAATAATGGTAAATTAGATAATATAGATTTAGAATAATTGAATAAAAGCTGTGTGGCATTTTATATTCTCCAAATAAACGAGAACAGAATTATAAAATAGAAAGGAATAAAAAGAATAGAGAGTCGGATCCAGGAAAAGTACTACAAATAAAATTAGGGTAGAGAAGTATCAAAATTAATGCAAGAGTGTATTAAAATTTTATTAAAGTAGGATATATTTTCCCCAAAGGGAAGCAACATACCTCCGAGCGATTTGATTAAGAAGCCACTAACCAAAGTTCCCTCAACGAAAAGGTGGTGAACATCAAAGGAAAAGTTGGCAAAAACATGATGGCAGTTTCCGGTAAAGCACAATCTCGCAAGATCATTTTTTCGTCACGCACTAGCCCTTTCATCGAACCCATTAGACTCCCTGTGGCCATGGAGCTAAATGGAAGGTCGAATTATAGAAAAAAAGGTCTCGGTTCCTTGTCGGAAATCGAAGAAAAATATACTGTAACTCGATCGAAAAAAAAGGAATGTACTTGCTAGAAAATACAAGAGACATATTTAAAAGAAAATTGCAATTTTCAAATATTTTCCTTTATAAACTGTTGGTATTTTTTTACAGGATTGAAACGATCGATAGGGAAACTGTGTCAATTTGGTGCATAATTTATAAACGATAAAACGGAAGTATCAAGGATATATCGATTCAAGAACTCTGTCTCTTTCTATTATTTCTCTGACGTAGAGAGATGTCCTTAATTAAAATATTCCAAGTCAAACGATTCTGCGCATTGCTTCGTAAATGGACAATATTTATAATTTTTAACGTGCACGCTGCAATGACTTGAAAGGGGAGTTCTGAGCTCTGTTTGCTCTTAACGGTGTATTAATATTCGATTGAAATGAGAATCTAGAAACAAAGGGAGAGAATATTTTTATCGCAATAAATGTAACGATAAACGAAAGGACACGCGTGCATGTGAGAGGAAAGAAAATGGATGAAAGCGTGCTTCAAAGAAACGATAAATCTCCTTGAAAACAAAGCCGATACGGATGAACTAAAAAGTTTTTTGAAAAATTCTATTAATGTAAAGGTCATAATGAATATATAAATATACATAAGTGGCAAGTGTATTCTCCAGTCAAATAATTATTAAAATTGTTAAAATTGTTAGAAATTGAAACAAAGTTCTTTAAAGCTATTATAATTACCAACTTACACGTAATTTATATTTAAAAAATTAAAACTTCCAATATAATTAACTTGTTTCGACCTTTTGCCTTACATGATTTTTTCTTTTTTCTAAAAACATTCCATGGTCGGCGCATCAAACATAAAAAGAAGATTAAAAAAGAAACACCAAACAGATTTCACAAAGGACGTAACCTAACATACAAACACTCACCACACTAAAGAAATAAATCAATCAAATTCGAAGATGGTATCCCACTGGTGGTAGCCATCCACATGCTATATTGCTATATCACTGAGCTATAATATTTTACCAAATGTCCTACTGGACAAATTGTAAGATGTAAATAAATAAATGATAGAAAAAAGAAAACATTCCGATTGTTCCCTGTTTAGATGATTGAACTATTTAACCATAAGCTATACACGCAATAGTGTATAGTTACTAAACAGTATAACTAAAGTGTAATTAAAGGAAGCATAGCTAGCAAAATGGCGTTAAATGAAAGTGGCCGTTAAAAAGCAAAAGATACAGAGCGCGAGATAAGTAAAACAACCTAAGGTTTATTACACATCTCGAAATGGAAAAAGTCTGTTGAAAAAATTGTTTAATCAGCTAGTTAAGTAAGAGTTAAGTAAGGAAGTTACTTAAGAAAATGATATACCTGTCAAGTAGGACCGAAGCGAAATTGAATGACGATTAGATAACATTTAACCGTGTCTTTTCGTCGAACTCTTTCAAGATCGTTTACGCCGGTGAACTTGAACTTAAATTTGTATTCGTAAAAAGCGAATGGAACCAGGCAGCCAGGATGGCCTTGCTTGCGGTCGTTTCATCCATTCATGGGAGTCACTTCTCTCGTCTTTGTATAAAGAAACGATCGTACAAATTGCTTTTCGGCTCTTACCTTGATATACAGTTAACCGTCTCGCATCTAAACCTTCGAGATTGCACGTTTCTTCGCTTCATCCTGGAGAACACGACGTTGAAATAATTCTATGAAAATTTGTCAATATTTTTCGAGTCAAGGAAATCGCTAATACCTTGAAATTTAACAATTCAGAAAAACGAACAAAGAGAAGAAAATTATAAAGTTACTTCGAAAGAGGGAAAGTTACCATTTTTCTATTAATTTACAATTTCTCTCAAGTCACAGTTTTTAGCGTGAGCTCGCGAACCAAAGAGAAATTGTAAATTATCGATTTACGAAAGTCAAGATATTTTATATTTCCCAAATAAGCAAACTCGATATCGTAAAATACTACGAACAAGGAAGATTGAAAAGAATGGAAAGATGTCGTAGAACCGATCGAATAATACTACGTGTAAATGAAGAACGAATGACCAAAAAACAGGAGAAAATATAGAAGCGGCGGGAGAAATCAGATGGATACGAAACTCGAAGGAAGAAGGACACGCTGAGAAGCAAATATTACGCGCAGCTGTAAGAGCTGACACATATTATGCAAGCCAATCGGAATATCTGTTTCGTAGTGACGGTCATGTCTGTTTCAAAAGCGGACAATTCGATAACGACCAGCATAAACATTATCTCTAACATTAACGACAGATTACGAAACCGCAACATAGGAACTGAACGGTGTCCCTCGTATATTTCCTTCTTTTCTGGCCATTCTAAAGGCTGCTACAGCTTCCAGTTTACTAATATGGTATTCTTCTGCTTACGTCTATGCGTTTCTTTAAATATAGAAATCGAGCCTATCATCGTGTAGAGAAGGACATCAGGAAGTAGAACGAATGATCTATCGCGCTGATAATCACCGTCATCGTTACATTTTTGCTTGCTGTCTTTCTTTCTGATTTTTATTTTATTAGCAATCATGCGTAATACCACGATTTGCGTCACAAGAGAAGGGCGAATGACGCGATACAGAAATTTCTCAACCGATAAGCAAAGTAATTGCATTGTGCTTGATTTCCTGCAGATAATCCGAGATCTTGTTTGAAATTGGAACTCCAGACAATTTTAATACCGTTCTTTTATTCGTGCTTCGGGATAATATTAACGCTGTATCGTTTGATCTTCTCCGATGCATTCTACTTCTCATTGATCTTTTAATTCTTCTGATTTTACACGTCGTTCGTTTTTAATTTCTCCGACATTGTTCTCTCGTTAATCTTCAAGCATGAAATTACCCTTTTTTTAATAGATGTCTGTATAGTCTCATCCTCTTCGTTGATGCTGCATTTATTAATTCTTCGTTAGTTGGTCATATTATTCGTATAACTATATAGTTAGTTATTCGCGTTTAATTTTCTCAACATTGTTCTTTCGGCCATGTTCATAGCCACTAATTTTTCTATTTTTAGGCGTTAACCGGTTGAAATTTTGTTTTTTTCAAATTACAGTCAATTCTATTTACGCGCTGTTTCAAATTACTCCAGAAATAACATTTCAGTTCTTATAGCTGACTTATCTAAAATTCCTTAATTGCCGAGAAATGTAACGGAAAAGGTCTTACGTATTTTCGTTGGGTTATTCCAAGGCGTAACAAAAAATTAGAATTTTAAGTAGAAAACATTATCCATACCATTTATCCGATTATAGAAGAGTGTAAATGGCAGGTAATAACATTATTTTCCTCTAAAGTCAACTGGGAAAGAATGGTCGCTACTTAGGCTATAATTTATTAATAACATACTTTACGCTTACATACGTAAAGCAAATATCTTATTTTTCCTAGAAAGTTCAATTTTCCTTGTCATTAGCCAGAACTCTCTTGTAGTTTACACATGTTTATGTATGTAGTTTACACATGTGTGTTCATTTCTTTGCATGATGTCTGCATTAAGATTCTGATCTATGGAAACATCTATCCACGGAAGATTACCGAATGATGTCCATGTTTCGAAAATTTGTCGCAGATTTTTACACGTGAGTAATGTTTTATGAAATTAAATAATTTTAAATAATTTTTTTTAGTAAGCTTTATCTAGAATGTATTATTATCTACAAAAAAAAACAAATCAAGGAATTTGTCAGGATATCGTTTATATTAGGACTTTCTTGAATATTAAAAAAATTGTAAAATTTCTAATTGCATCGCGCTTTCTCGTAACAGAAAATAGCAGATACTTTACGATATGCTACTATTAATCTGTAACAAAAATTGGTCAGCGATATTATCATGCGATATTATAGCGTGTCGCGTAACACGACGACGAAAAGAAGGATTTATGTTCAGAAATAACGGAAATGCGATAAAAAAAGAGATGAAGTATTTCGAAAATGTGAAGAGACTGCACTTTTTGTAGACATAAAAGATAGATAAATAACAGTGTTGCCTGAAGACATAAAGAAAATGGATAGATAATGGTGTTGCCAGAAAAATCGCTGAAAACTGAACATACCTAAAACTGACAATGAGTAAGTTCTGTGTGTTCAAGTTGAAACATCGAATTATTGAGAACACCTTTAATTTATACACGAACGAATGTTAATTTAATGTTGCTTTTTAAACCTAAAGTCAAGTCGATTCTGCTTTCCCAATAAAATTATGTCTCATATCACGCAATGAGAAAGCATAGCTTCATAGCTATCGGTAATTCGTGGTAATTGTAAAAAATTAATCTGAGAGTTCTAAATATTTAAATAATTTTATAATTGATATGTAAAATGATAGCTATTTCCTTTTAAAATTCTGATTCAACTAATAGTCAAAATTTCATTTTTCGTATTTACCGTGTTGGTTATCGAACCCTCGACGCTATATGGTTGCTCTCACAAAACGTTAACACCTAAATTCGCTAACTCAGATGTCAAATAAAACGATTCGCTTTTATTAAACGCAAGTGCCTTAAAAATTTCAAGGTCCTCCGAATTGAACTCCACAATAGATCCAACCTTTCTACTCATTTCGACATTAATGGGCCTTGGTAAATAAAAATTCTGCCACAACTTGGGACGAAAGTTGGACTTTGAAACATTGGTTTGATAGTGGTGCAAGGTTTAGGAAGTTCCGCGTAACATCGATCATTGCAATTGACACTTATTGGACAAGAGAAAAATAGATATTTTCGTAAATAAACTAAACTCATAAAATGAGACACGCAAAGTAAAATCGAGTTCTCAAACACAAGGAATTCGTAAAAATATAAAACATTTTACAAAGTTATTATCTTTCTAATTGCTCGTGAAAATGGACAATTAACAACTTCTAATCTATAGATAAAATATAACGGTGCTAATAGAGCAACAATTTTCAAAATGCAACGATATCAATAAAATACAAATTTCCAAAATACGACTATGCAAGGATAAACGATGTTTACTAGAGCTTAGAAATAGTAAAGAATATAAATTTGAAGAATTTGATTTAAGAATTACAAATAAAATAAAATAAAATGAAATGACATAACAGGAAGAACGTAAAAATGACAAATAAATCGATAATTCGGCAAGGAAAAGTTCGTATCAAGGATAGTTGCGGTTTGCCAATGAAATTTTACCTGAATTTCTTTCATCGGTCGTACACACGGGTTATCTAGTCTCATGTTTTCGCCACTCTTCCATCTTCATTCGTTCTTCCATGAACCGGTTTCAAACTCGTCTTCGTGGCTTCTGGTAATCACTTGGCCGACTTTCTTCGGTCGCTGCTTGCCTGTGAGTTGCTCTTCGATTCGCTGGGAACCACGGACTTTCCCTGGGCGTCCATTGCTTTCAAGGTCAACAGCTTTCCGATGAATAAAACCGAATGTGACAGCACGCAAAAATCGTTTCGGCTCGTTGTGTCTAACCACGATCGATGGTTCGCATGTAACGAAATTCCAGTTACAGGGATGGGAAAACCGAATCTTTCAAGTCGTATCGAGTTTCAAGACAAAAGAATAGGAGTTTACTATGGGCGAGCTTCTATTACAAAATTCACAGCTTCTTGAATTTCGATCAAGCTCACTACTAGATCCAGAACTAGGACACCAGCTCTGGAATTTTGTTACGGAGCTTAGAACGTGAATTCATTGATTATTCGTCTCAGTTTGTTCATAAATTCATGTTAGGTGTTTTCCATTGAAAATAGAAAAATTTAAAGCTACATGGAGAGAATGATTTATATTTAGCTTTAAAATTTCCTCGATTCCTTGGATTTCTTTGTTTACTTCTTCAATTCTTATTTACTTCTTCAATTCTTATTTACTTCTTCAATTCTTATTTACTTCTTCAATTCTTATTTACTTCTTTAATTTCTTTCTTGTTTAAAACAGATCTACTAAACTGGATTTTTTGTTCTTGCTTAGCTAAATATTTAGAGCTAAACTTCTCAAAGAAAAAAAAAAGAAGAAACGTGTATTTATCGTAAAAAGAAGAAGCTGCAAGTTCCAAGATAGATTACAGAAAATGTTACAATATCGTCACTCGCGTTTTTCTGCCTTTCGATATACGGAGTTGATCAACGTATATCCAGAAATTCGTGTAATTTTTCGATCTTTTTCTTTTATATTCGTGACTTGTCGATCTTTTGAATTTTTGACTTTTATTTAATTCCTCGACTTTTCATTAACTTTTATGTAACGTCGACACATTTGCATACTTCCAACAGACATTTTTATTATCCAAAATGAAAGAACAATATGCAAAGGTACGTCACGACTTTACAATCGAAGAAATAAATTCGAATGAGCTTCGCTTATGGTATCGCCTTTTCCATTATACGATTGTTTGATTTTCTACTCTTTAAAAACGAACGCCGAATGGTATTTAAACATACGGAATACAAACACGTGTTACAAGCATGTTGCATTCATCCGTGGGAATGTAGTAACGCTTTACGCACTTCCAGATATCTTGCTTCCTTTATTCATAAATTAATTCACGCGGCCGAAGGCCGCCGCGTTTCAGAAGAAATCGATTCAAAATTGCAAAACTTATGTGCACGTGCTATCTTTCGCTCTTTTTCCACAGACGCATGCTGCTGTAGCTTCATCGTAGTCCTTTATTGTGTAGCGCTTAAGCTGTTACCATACATTATTCTCTCATTAATCTCAATGATATTGCTGTAGTATCGTGGACGAAAGGCCTAAGAAATATCGGGCGAACTATGAGCAATGTCGCGAGAGCCGAGGCGCCGTCGGGCCCATCATTGTGTCATCGGTCTTTTCAAGTGCATAGTTTCGTGGAAAAAACCTACGTGATCCTGGCCACGAGCGCCTGCAGAACACGTGTGCGGTGGGCCTAGGAAAAAGACAACAGAATGCGGCAACGGCCAGAGAGTTAGTCGAAAAGCAGAATGCGAGTCGAGGAGCCGAGTGCGAGTCGAGCGGAGACAGAGGTTGCGAGTGGCGTTGCCGAGAGAGTGTGGATTGCGCTGTTTTCTGTGCGTTTGGCGTGAATAGTTCAGGTTGAACAACAATCGTCTTCTTCTGTCTGATTAACATCTCTATTGTCCACTCTTTGTAAACACATTATATCACGATATTACATTGCTATCCCAAATTTGTGTCTTGCAATTCAATCTCGTCTTCGTATTCGTCTTTGCTTTGATCGATATTGATATTTGAGAAACGATCTCCAACACGTTAAAGACGAAACTACAATAAAATATATCACACATAGAGAATTATAATTAATTTGAAATTTTAATCTAAATTATAAACGAATAGGCCTACACACAAAAATAGACTTACAAAAAAGTATTCGAATTTCTTTTACGAATATATTATCTGTACTATTGAAGATATTTTGAAATTTACAAGAACAATGTTAAATATTGAATATTGAATTATGAAAATTATTAATATTAGATTATACTGTTGATAACGTTGATATAAGCTGTTTTTTTTTTCTTAAAAATCATCGAGTTTCGCTCTTGCATTTATAAAAATCTTCGAAGAAAGAGATCCCGAAATAGAAATTAATACACATGATGAAATAATTTGCAGGAATGGCAAATTGTGCAATCGTCTACACGAAATAGTAATTTCGTGTTTTGCAGGCATAATTGCTTTCCAAACAGCTATTAGACAATAAAACTTTATCTTCCGCAATCAACATCAAACATACATTTTAACGTCGGAAAATTCGCCTGAACTATATTTTATTTACTCGAAGATCATTAAACATTAATTGAATTTAATCTAATTTTAAATATTATCGCTTTTCCTCGAGGTGCTCCTCCTAGCTGGCAAGCAACATGTTCTCTTAATAACTTCTCTATCTAAAATCAATCTTTCATATCATGGATCGTTAATTTATGCATCATCGCGATGTCTAACCAGTTTCTGATTTCCACGAATATTACCTATGAAAATTATAGGGAAAAATTAATAATAAATACAAATATAAAAATAAATTACGTTTTATATTTTTTACGGAGCAGTTTTAAAATTGAATACTGTACAGCAAGACTGTAATAAGCCACAATTTTTGTTTTTTTTCTTTTTTTTTCATTATACACGATAGAAATTATTTGATTTTGGAATTGAATATGTGTTCTTGCCATACTTTTGGATATTTTGAAAATATTAATACGCTTATATAATATAAAATCCATAAAACTAATCTTATCTTTCTACCCGCGGTGTTCGATTTAATAACATCACACCAAAGTTGTTGTTTTATTTGATTTTAGGAATCTTTTCGTATATTATTGTAACTTCAAAAATATCAAAGTATTATTCATTTTAACAGATATGCACATTTTACTTCGACAAAATTTCCTCAGTTACACGTATCTTCGTATTTAACAGAATTCTTTCCACTTTTAACTGAAGCGTTTATTTTAAAAGTGATGTAAGTATATTTTTCGTTACATTATTGCGACAGGCCACGCAACATTTTATTGCTTCTGTTTCTACAATTTAATTACAAAGTATTCAATTTCCCGTTATAAACAAGGAAAGGACTGCAAGTTTGTACAGCTTTTATCAAGATTACGTGCCATTGAACATATCGATTGATTGACTTCTCATGTTTCGTATTAATCGACATCCGATATAGCTATGGGACCAGGAATATTGAAATATTGGGAAGTCAGTTATATTCAGGTGTTCTATAGATTTGACGTATAAGCCTTATAACATGTACTTCTTCATCAGACGTTTACGAGATACTGAACGATGGCTACGCTTGTAGTATCCAAAAATTTTACGTCGATTTATAATCGAAGATTCGATCAAACTATAGATAGATTTGAATATTCTACGAATTGAATTTAATATTAAGAATTTTAGTTGTATAGATCATCGACGAAAGTCTGTTACACGGACCCTTTCAACAGTTCTATACACACTTCTATTATACATTTTATTTTTTAAAAATAACGCTTTGGCATGATCAAGGATCGGAAGTATAAAAAATGATTGTGACAATTCGAGCAGTGAAAGCGTCTAGAGTAACATTATATTGGTCTCTATAGCGACATTGTGGTACCGTGTCATTTTCAAAGTTCTCAGAATTGGTACTGTATCCGATTGCAATGTTTAATATTCTTCCCGGTTCCTGGAAGAATTTCTTCAAAACTACGTTAACCCATGAAGAATCAACCAACAGTTTCTCATAATGCCGTTTTATCCACATCCTTTGAAACTCATGAAATTGTAGAATCCAGATAGAAAAAGTAGAGACAAGGTAAACGCGAAGCTCATCCTTGGAATTGCTTGTCGTGGTGATAATGTTAACAAATAGAATTCGATAACGCAAATTCATTGGGGAAAAGGTGACAGATGAAATTCGCTAACGCAACGTTGCCCGTTAATGGGCTAAGAATTACGCTCCATGGGATCGCTCACTGCATTCTTTGAAACGACCCTCGTAATCCATAGGCTCGTAAACGGCTTCCGTAACCGTAACGAATTTCAATCTTGTTCACGGATCTCTGACCGCTCGTTTCGAGGGTAACGAGGGGGTTGCGTGTTCACGTGCGTGCAACAGAAGGTGTTATCGTGATTGTAAGGCGTGCTGGAGCAGATAAGTCCAATATGTTCGCGGAAATCGTCGAGATTCATTGCCCAAAGCTGGCTGATAGTCGAAATTAACTTCGCCTCGTCCGATTTCCGCGTTCACATCGCTTTCACGATGGTTAGGCGTTTCTTCGTTCGTTTCTAACGCTCAGTTTTCCCGTGTCGCAGTCAACCCATATTTGGATGTGTGTACACGTTGCACAGAAAATGTGGTCGGGGGTTGAAACGCGGACAGAATGGAAAACGAACTATGGGAAACGCCGAGAAAGAGGCGTCGATGAGTTGAAGACACGTCGATGCTGAAGTACACGTGTATCTCGCGTCTTATAGCGAAGGAAGGATACGTGTGAAATTTTAAAAAATATTGGCTGGAAAATGTTCTAACGGACATTGAAGAAACGAATTTAAATTGTAAAAAGAAAAAGATGGTAGCCTAAAGACGTTCCGCTCTCTGTCCCATTACGGAAAACTGCAAAAGCTATGTATCTTGAGAACAGATAAAGTTAAGAAATGAAAAGGAAAAATTCGATTTACTATGTATTTTCGCTATATTTTATATTTACAGTATATTATCGGAATAGCCATCCCTGATTCAGAAAATCAATTACATATATCCCTTGGCGAGAGGGAGTGAGAATTAATCCGATTAATTGTAATGGTGGATCAGCTGGATCCTCGTATTCTGAACGTCCAGAGACTCGCTAACTACGAAGCAACTGGTCTGTTTGTGACGCCTATCAATTGTTTGTTAGAGATTAATCTGCTGGTAAGCAGCGTCAAAATGCGACGATAACTAAACCGTCCGAAGATCGAATTATAGCAAATGAAACGCGTCTCTGCGCTAGTCTGACCGATTAACAGGGTCTATGGGGGTGACTTTCAAATTTGCAAGCAAGGAATTACCGTGTAACGAGCAACTCGTATCGATTATTCAATGGGTTCATATGGAGGCGAATAGAAACTCGAACTCGAAACATTTTCGACTCGACGCTGAGTATCGCGTTCATCCTTTAAATGCTACTTCAACATGGGCAAACGTTCATTTTGGTAATGTCGAGTTTTCTCATTGAACAATCTTCCGTTCGTCGATTTTACACGCTTAACCGACTAGATAAATTCGACGATTTTAAGCAACGTAATTTATGTAATTGATTAATTTTTCTTAAAGTGTGAACTATGGATGAAAGATTAGAAACCGTGACATTACAGAGTACAAAGTTAGAAATACAGGGGAACTTTATATTTTTCTTCACTGCTGATTAATTTCTTGCTGAACGTGCAACGACTCGGGAAAACTGTCGTTACCTGTTGCAAACTGATCGTAACATACATAGATCAAGGAACATCACAAATTTCACTTGACTACTTACGTTCGTACAACGAAGAATCCACATAATACAGTACGGCTAATATATTACTATAGAAATCGGATGGTTATACATACGCAACAATTTGGAAGAGGATATTTGCTTTCGGGTTGGTAATATCAGGGAATAGAATTGTTATTATGCGAATGACTGACGTTGATTCAATGTAATTAGTTAGGAGTAGAATTACAGTAGAAAAGGCATCAATACGATGGAATTGCACAGTTATTGTAAAAAAACAAACGATACCACATAATATATTTAGGTATACAGAAACAGTGACACTTCTGTATTGTCAATTATGATATAATTAAATGAGATAATACGAATAATTGTAAATGCTATTAAATTGTTAAATTTTAATAATTTCCAATTCATCTTCGTATCAAAGCAAATACGAACAATTTACAACGTTGCTAGTTATGACAATAAATTTCTATTTCTCGTGTCAGTAATTTCAAATGTCGTTGGTTGCAATCAAAAATCTGTCGGCGGAAAATTTTCAACCAAGCTTCGACAAATAAATGAAACATCGTATTATTCTCGGTCAATATCGAGTCACTTTCGAGATTACACGAATAAAATTTAAAAAACTTTTTTGATGAATTGCTCGTCGAGGCATCGTTCTGATGTCGATATCGCATTAAGCAACTCGAAGATCGAAGTCTTGGTAACGAGATTGTCGCGACAAAGACGAAGCGAGGCCTATTACCCAGGCGATGATGGAAGCTATGCAACTATAAAGAATACTAGCGCCTTTTTCTGCGATTTTATACGACTCGATGCCAGTCGAAGCTCTTGGAAAATATTGCAACAAAAAGTCAATATGTAAAACAAAAAATAGGAGGTTTTTCCTTAAAGCAATTTAATCACTGTCCACGCAACTTTTATTGTTCTCATCTAGAACCGAGCAAGAAAAATAACTATTTTATTTTTATACCTTCTCTATATTGGGATTGTAAAAATTTGTCTGTTTGAAATGCATTGGAAAATTTCGTCGAATTATAAAGTTACACCGTTGGTTGTCACCATAGAATCGATTTTAGAATGGATTTTAAAATAACGTAAGAACGATTTTAATGAAATTTTGAGAGTACATATGTACGTACATAGAGAAGCGAATGTAGTTCACACGCATTGCTACTAGGAATATTTGTGACCTACATAGGTTTCAGGGAAAATAAATGTCTGTTGCAAATAACACTAATTACAAATTCTATTTTTTCAAGCTTCGTGAAAACTCACATGAGAAATTAACCTGTCGAGATTCAGCATTTTTATATAATACTATCTTGACAAGTACATTTTACAAACAAACGAATATTACTAATTCGATACGAATAATTAATTAGTTTTTCAAGTTTTCAAAGATAAATAATAGAATCAGACATTATTCCAATTTCCACGAAGATCCATTGAAATATAATATCAGAAAATGATCTATTAACAACTTCAATTTTATTCGACGCTACTATAACCCTTCGCAATCGAGGGCTCCGCTAATAATATCAAATAAATTAAATAATTAATAAATTAAAAATTTAATAAATCAATAAATTAAAAATTTGTCCTTAACCTGTCAAATCATAATTATCTCACGTATTCTTGCAACGAACAGGTAAGATACAATCAGAAAAATAAACCGACGTATTGGCCGAAGATATATTACACTACCAAGCAAAATCGTATCGCACTGCGCGATGATAGTGAGTGAGTGAGTAGGTGATGAGTGATGCGGCTATGACTCTTCATTCTACGCATATATTTAACCAATTATACGAAAACACGTTCTTTCTACTGAAATTACTTGGAGTATCTGGTAATATGAATAAATGAAACCTTCGAATGCAAAGTATTAATATTATTAACGAAAATTAGAAATATAATTTATCAAACGGGATACGTGTATATAGTAAACCAAAGAATACAATGAATTATGCAATAACGACAGAAAAATTAACAGATATGACCAGATCTAATTGTTCAACCACTATACCCCTACATGTTCGAATCCTTGGGCGAACACCAGCAAACAGTTCGATCGATATTTTTCAACCTTCGAATTAGCTGTTATAACTAAAATATTTTCCATCGTTACAATGCATCCTGTCCCCAATTACATCGTTAATTTCGTTTCCGAGGTTCCGCTACAATACTTCGCAACGAGCAATTCAATAATTGAGACAACGACTCGCGTGATGCGCAGCAGTACGCTGGCCGTGAATCAATTGCATCGGATTACCTCGATTAATACGATTTTCTAGGACTACGATGTAATGTCGAGTTAATTAATACGATAAAGTGCAATCGCGATCCAATGGAAACGCCTTCATTCTTACTTTTTCGCGCGATTTCACATCGGAGTCTAAGGAAAACGAGCTGCATCTTGCGGCATCTTGCGGCATCTTGCGGAAAAATTGAAATTCATAGGACACAGGAAACCTGGTAAACAATAAATACGGCATGGTTCCACGATATGGACGCAAAATCAATGCTGGATGGCACGTTAATTCGATTGGCGGCTGGACAGGTCGAAGCATAGAGCTCAAAGTGTTTCCTCAAAGTGTTTCCGTTCCCTCATCCTCCCTTCAATAAATCTTGTTTCTCTCTCTCTCTCTCTCTCTCTCTCTGTCTCTTTCTCTTTCTCCTCCGAAAACTTGATCATCCGATTTGTGTAACGGAGTTTATTTTGTCTTTCTGTTAGTAATCTGTTAATACCAATAAGTTGCCTAATCGCGACACTTCTCGAGAAAATTTCTTTTAATCGCAAGGCCGCATAATTTTGACGAAATCCATGTGAAAAGAGTGTCCGGAATTAGGATGAAAAATATGTTTATATTTCATACATGTATATGTTTCAAAATAGTTGCAATATAGAAATACCTTGTTTGTAAAGAAGGTTGACTCCATTGAGATTAATCGTTTGGTTTCTGAAGAGTTCAATGTGAATAAGGTTTTACGGTAAATTGAAAGATGTAAAAATACGCGCGAAAGTGTACAAATATGCAAAGTTTAGCAGCTATTAATAGTTCAGTAAGTAAAATAAATTTCTGTCTAGGTTCTTCTCCTTCGTCGCGCTCTATAAAAACATACATTTAAATAAATATCAGCAGTGAGTGTAGCGATTTAGTCGATCGGATCTTAGAACGAAAAAACTTGTTTAAAAATGGAATCGATCAATTTAACTTCTCACTGGCTCACTTATCAGTGTTTATGTAACTCTTTCTCCCATTTCCTCTGCGTGAAACATGCAGCTTGGGAGTTTCGATTCGATTAAAAGTTGCGACTCTGAATATCCTTTGATCGTAAATTGAAGCATGAAAATATCATATATGTCGTATTTCGAAAATTTATCGATCAATTATGAACATGTAATAAAATTTATTTCTTTCAACTACTAATTTTTAAATCATCTGCTGTTCGGTTAATTGAAGGATGTCGGCTTTCTGTAGAAGTATTTCATATTTATTATTTAATTATGAATAAGGAAAAAACATACAAAATATAGTTTTTAAACGGTTTATTATTTATAAAGAGAAACTTTGACTGAGGATATATATACTATATATATACTATTTACTTTTAATTTTTTTTTAAGACTTCAAAGTCGAAACAAGCACATGAAATTTCCAAGCCGGTTAACAGAAACTTGAATGAGACAAAAATAACCTTTAGATCTCTATATGTTCTTCTTTCCCCCTGTTGCTTCCACGTAACTCTTATCCTATTGGTGGAGCTGTGCTGATATGTGAAATTATGACTACATAAAAATATCCGGAAAGACTCATTGAATGATTTTATAGTTTAAGGTTAATAAATTTCCATAAATTAAAGTTGAAAATTTATGAGAACATGTTTTCTGTAACAAAACTTAGTAAAAACAAACAAGTAAGGTTTATAGATTCTTTAATGATTATGTATGTATTCATAAACTAGTTCGATAAACATCGTTCGATAAAACGTCGAACAACACAACATTGAAGCGCGAAATTTCAAATTCAAGGAAAGACAAATAACAAATATTGCGAACAAATGATATTAAATTTACAATAATCTTATGTAAGAAAAAATAAAAGGGATAAAAGTAGTACAGAAGATAGAAAAATCTATAAAACTGGTGGCTGGGAAATAGAAAATATATAAATTTATGTTATTAGAGTTTAGTACTTCTGTCGATCAATGTGTTACGACCGTTCGCTGAGAGACGCAGTCGCAGTAGCGAGAGAAATAAATTCTCGCTACGATTTGGTGAATCGACGCCGCGAAGTAGTCGTTCCCCTGTTTCGGTTAAGATAAGAGGTGGTTAAATGAATATGACACAGTATAGTAAGTTATATTTCACCGTTTATTCCAACAACTTATAACGAAGGCAGTTACGCTGGTGCGTATGTACGAGATGAATAAGTGACTGATCTGTGGGTGTGTCCTACCCGGTGGAAGGATATTGACCGTTCGAAGGATGTAAAATCAGAACTGTCTTGGGAGACGATGCTGTCGGATGTAAGGATGGGTGTGTCTAGCGCACGGGAACATCGGATTTGTTGGTGACGATTT